>NC_132879.1:59493986-59656486 GCF_030463535.1 Salminus brasiliensis
GATCGTTTAGTCTGCAGTACATCTGTCTTGGCCCCCGGTGACACAGGACCGGCCTTATGGTGAATACTAATGTGTGTGTGTGTGCATACATCAAGTTCTTACTTCAATTTCTTATTCTCTGAAAGTAATCTGTAATCTCAAGGAGATCTGAAAGTAACACTTAATCTGAAAGTAATTTTAAAGTAATTAAATAAAAGTAATCAGTAATCTGAAAGTAATAAATAACTTTAAAATGATCTGAAAATAATCTGTAATCTGAAAAGAATATGAAAGTAATTTCTCAGACAACTGAAAACCCCAGCATTACCAATAGATTAAACAGCATAGTTTTACCTGCCTCAGATTTAGGGAACTTATTCACGTCCAACAGATCTGCTGTATGATCCATCGTCTGATTCCATTCTCGGTATCAAACTATGGAAGATAATTGCCCGTTTTAGAGAATAGCCTACGGGGAAACAGCTTTCAGAGATTCACACTGCAAGACACACACACACACACACACACACACACAAACACACACACAGCACTAGAGAGAACACTGGGTAAACGTCCTGATTGAATACTGAAAACATTTACATGATCATTCTTGGCATTAAGTACACACCCTTGTCCACAGCAAGAATTGTTCACTCAGAATACTAAATAAACTCAATTGTGTGTTTGTCACACACACAACCACACACACACACACACAACACTCAATACAACTAGCAGTGAATCAGAATCAGAATCAGAAATACTTCCCAGGAGAGAAAAAGGCAGTTGTTACAGTTGCAACCGTTCATGTAAGTGTCCTGCCCGCCCCTGTTCTGTCATGTCTGCCTCAGTCATGCCTGTCTGGTCTTGTGCATGTGTGCATGTCTGTGTTGGTGTATGTTCATGTGGGTTTTGTGGTTTGTTGACTTGGCCTGTTTGTGTGATTCTTGTGTTGTTTATTTGGTAAGCTTTGTGCTTGTTTGGTTTGACTGTTGGTTGTTTGGTTGGTTTGGTTTGTTGTGTTTTGTTGTTTGGTTTCCTGAATTAAAAGATATCCAGCGAGTACGTCCACCTCTGTTTCCGAACGTGACTGCGTCAGAAGACCAGAACTAAAGCTAGACATAGCGGGTAATCCCTGGGCCAGATGTGCCATTAGACGGACCCCACTTCCGGGCCCCCCTGTTGGGTATGTATGGAAGGAGAAAGAGACCTCCTCCACCCAAGGCCGCAGGAGACGGTAAAGGCCCTCATTTGAAGGGAGAGATAGGGCTTGGTGCGGTTAGCCTTGAGTCTGAGGGCAACATCTGATTTAAACAGTGTGGCTGTATTATTAATACAATCACAAAGATCATGCTGATACTCAGCATCTGATTAAATTGGGGTGGCAAAGAAACTGGATCGGGACTTCTATCCCCTGTTGTGCACAGTTCTGAACAATTTGGCCTTTACCTGCTCATTTCTTTAAACAAGAAGTTTGTTGGTATTGTTTAAAGACCAAAGAGTTCCACAATTTGACTTTGTGATCTTATTAAATCATATGTAAAAAGGTACTGCATTCAGTAAGCATACTGAAAACACTGTACATATTTATTCTGTATAATTACAGAATGTAGAACAATATTCTGCATTTTATATAAATTTTGATATTTTATGCAAATTTGTACATACTGCTCTGTCTATATACAGTACTATTCAAACATTAGTCACTTGTGTAAATCTGAAAAGTTGCTAATCTGGTCAGTAAGTGTTTATCTCCTCAGTAAATCACTGATATCAGAATAAACACTAATGATAAAATTGGTGGAGGTTCTCCATCACTGTGTTCATCATTAGAACATCTCCAAAGTTCTCCTCATGGAGTCTAGTGTTATTTAGAGTTCTCCTCAGATCAACACCTGGTTTGGTGGTAAATCAGGGCTTAATGATGGTAAATCAGGTGAGCTGCTGCTGCTGCTGCTGCTGATGATGGAGGTGAACACATCCTCCATGCTGTGCTGGCTGGACTGGGGGGCGTCCAGGAGAAACCTGGAGGAACCGAGCTCGGTTCTTCAGACTAGCTCACCGACAAGCTCTCACTACTTTCTTCAGAATGAGAAGCTCTTGTTATTTGTTGATGTATTAACCATGTATGATGTTGATAATAAACATCATAATAAATTATAATAAATAATTTAAAGCTCTATCTATAATAATGATAATAAAGCTCTATCTATCTATATCACCTCCACAGCTGACCACAGCTTTAACTCATATTTTAACTGTCACTTAATGTAGAAACTAACAAAAATACTATACTATAATACTATAGTATAGTTCCTACAGATTTGCCCCCTGATTCACCACCAAACCAGGTTTTGATCTGAAGAGAACTCTAAATAACACTAGACTCCATGAGGAGAACTTTGGAGATGTTCTAATGATGAACACAGTGATGGAGAACCACCACCACTTTCTGTAGGAACTATTATAATACTATAGTATAGTACTAAATACTACAGCATACTAAATAGACACAACAACGACAAGGAGGGGTAAGATCATTTTAATCCAACTTTGCCAAATTCAGATTTAGTACAGGTGGTCACTGATCGTTTAAGCAACAGTATCTGAACAGTAACACTGTTAATTAGTGATGTCATCAGTACAGCCTATACTTTGCTCATCAATGATTTCATTAGTACAGTCTATAGTCTGAGAACCAGTGATGTCATCAGTACAGTCGATACTCTGAGAATCTGTGATGTCATCAGTATAGCCTATTTTTTGAAAATCAGCGATGTCATCAATACAGCCTATATTTTGATAATCAATGATTTCATTAGTACAGTCTATAGTCTGAGAACCAGTGATGTCATCAGTACAGTCGATACTCTGAGAATCTGTGATGTCATCAGTATAGCCTATTTTTTGAAAATCAGCGATGTCATCAATACAGCCTATATTTTGATAATCAATGATGTCATTAGTACAGTCTATAGCCTGAGAACCAGTGATGTCATTAGTACAGCCTATACTTTGAGAACCAGTGATGTCATCAGTACAGCCTATACTTTGAGAACCAGTGATGTCATCAGTACAGCCTATACTTTGAGAACCAGTGATGTCATCAGTCCAGTCTATACTTTGAGAACCAGTGATGTCATCAGTACAGCCTGTACTGTGAGAACCAGTGATGTCATCAGTACAGCCTATACTTTGAGAACCAGTGATGTCATCAGTCCAGCCTATACTTTGAGAACCAGTGATGTCATCAGTACAGCCTATACTTTGAGAACCAGTGATGTCATCAATACAGCATATATTTTGATAACCAATGATGTCATTAGTACAGTCTATAGTCTGAGAACCAGTGATGTCATCAGTACAGCCTATACTTTGAGAACCAGTGATGTCATCAGTACAGCCTGTACTGTGAGAACCAGTAATGTCATCAGTACAGTCTATACTTTGAGAACCAGTGATGTCATCAGTCCAGCCTATACTTTCAGAACCAGTGATGTCATCAGTACAGCCTATACTTTGAGAACCAGTGATGTCATCAGTACAGCCTATACTTTGAGAACCAGTGATGTCATCAATACAGCATATATTTTGATAACCAATGATGTCATTAGTACAGTCTATAGTCTGAGAACCAGTGATGTCATCAGTACAGCCTATACTTTGAGAACCAGTGATGTCATCAGTCCAGCCTATACTTTGAGAACCAATGATGTCATCAGTCCAGTCAATACACAGAGAATCAGTGATGTCATCAATACAGACTATATAGGGTTTAAATGGAAGGCTTTGGATGTTCTGATTGAAGAGCTGAACAGCTTTTTTGTTAAAGCCTTCACTTAGTCTCCTGTTTAAAAATGCGCTGTATGACTGTTCTACATTTGGTTTCCACCAGCTCAGAAATTCAGATCTAAACGTCTCACAGATGGAATTACAGGCACTCTGAGGAAACTCCTCACTGATTAATGCTCTCACTGACTTCTCAAATTCTCCTGTACTTTCCAATCCCATCTTTTCATACTCTTCAAATGTGTGAGAAGAATTTGGGCATCTAGTTATTAAGTTATTAATTATGTCGAAAAATATTTTCAGTTTATCTTTGGGAAAGTTTTCTTTAATCAAATTGATTACATTGTTTGTTTTAAACCTGGAAGAGTTTTTCAAGAGGAATCTGGATTGACGATCTTCTGCTGTGATGATTTTGTTCCTCGCTAACTCCAGCAGTTCATTATAGTCAGTGGTTTGAGATTGCTGGTGAAACGGGTGCTGATCAGATTGAGGTTCGTAATTGAGTTGATAGTTTTTATTTATGTGTGACCTCTCTGGCTCATTAGGAGTTATATCCAATAATGAAACACTACTTTTACATTTAGAAGAGTTTTTTTTAAATTGATGGTCCTCTTCTATGATGATTGTACTTGGCTGTAGTTCTGGTTGGCTGAAGTTTTTGAGTTGGCTGGTGACCGGAAAAATGTTTGAATAGGTTTGATTTATGATTTTAGGGGAAGAAACTGGTAATTTATTTAAATTAGTAGTCGGTAATGAATCACATCTTTTTCTCCTAAATTTAGAGTTTCTTTTCTTGTTCATGTTCAAAGTTAATGATGGTTCATAGTTTTGAGCACTGTCCTTTATATCGGTAGAATCAGTGCAGAAGGAACTGCAGGAACAGGCTCTGTAGGTGTGAGCAGGTAAGCCCCTAACGATGGATCCTGAAGGGCCGTAATATTTTGAGAAAGCAATGATAGTTTTAATTTGGTAACGTCTGCCCAGTTGATTTGATAAAAGGGTTATCTGGATCATACAGGGGTCAGTACCTACTTTCCCCATACACGGACTGTTCAGGGTATAGATCCACAGCTCACTGTACTCAGTTATTTCATTATTATCTATTAAACGTTGTATTTCAGAAACTATAAATTCCTCACTATGAATCTTACCTCCATCTGCTGGGAAATACGCTCGAGAGGGTTCTGTAAACGGGGCGCCTTTTTTTCTGAGAAAATAAAATGCAAACTGATTTTTGTTCTGGACTTTGTTCTTTTCCTCTGGATTTAATGACTGAACCACCTTTATATATTGACTAGAAAACACTTTTATGATAGTACTGTCAGGATGATATAGAGGTGTAAAGAGAGTATAGCTGATTATCTTAAGGATTAGAGAAATATATTGTTTTCGATTAGAAAGAATAAGATATTTTAAAGTATTTGTTTTTGGGCAGTAATCAATCAACCCTGATATTTTCAAGTCTTCAGGAGGCAGCTTCTCAATTTTCAGCAGTCCAGCCCCTTCAGACCTGTAAAACATGATTGTGCTGCATGAATACGAATCCGATCAGAATGACTGAGATGAAGATGTGATACTGAGTTATTATAATTAATGAGTTTTAATGAGCACAGGACTATAAATGAAAATGAGGATCCACTCTGTTTAAAACTGCACACCCAATCACCATTGCTGCAGCACAACAGTAGAGTGTATAACTATTATTACTGTTATTACATTATTACTCACTCCATCGTCTCCATGGTAGCTGGAGGGTCAATGGTGGTCTGAATGGAGCCCACAGAAGCTGGATGGTCAGTTGTGGTGAGAGTGGAGTCCACACTGTCTGAGCCTTCAGCAGAAACTGCTTCATCATCAGCAGGATTCTCCCTCCCACTCTGTGGACGCTTTTTCCTGGAGATCACACACACACACACACACAAATGATGATTAAACCAGTTAGTTTAAACTGAGGCTTAGTGTTGTGTTTGTGTTTGGTTCCAGCTGTTTAGTCTTTCTGAAAGGAGTCAAACTCTCAAAGTCTTTATGTACTTCAGAACTCAATTAATTCAACTTTAAAATGCATAATTAACAACACACATAATTGCATCATTGCATAATTATGTTTGTTGTTTTTCATTGTTTTTATCAATGTATTTATTTTTTAATGGTCTATGAAGTGACCTGCATGGTCTGCTGTTGAAGATTCATATCTCACTTACTTTGTATGCTGCTCTGATCCGCTGCCCTCTAGAGGTGAGGGACTACGCTTCATGGGGGGCTGAAATAGAAGGAGATGAACAATATCTACAGTCATAAAAAAACTCTTCATCCTAATTAAAACTGAACCCAATAATGTGATCTACAAAGACTGTATAATATTCTGACTTCATCCCATTACGTCCAGATTACTTTCAGATCACTCAGATTATGTTCAGATCACTCAGATTACTTTCAGATCACTCAGATTACTTTCAGATTACTTTCAGATTATTGATTACTTTTAGATCACTCAGATTACTTTCAGATTACTTTCAGATCACTCAGATTACTTTCAGATTACTTTCAGATTATCAATTACTTTCAGATCACTCTTACTTTTAGGTTACTTTCAGATTATTGATTACTTTCAGGTTACTTTCAGATTATGGATTACTTTCAGATTACTTTCAGATTACTTTCAGATTACTTCCAGATCACTCAGATTACTTTGAGATTATGTTCAGATTACTTTTAGATTATTGATTACTTTCAGATCACTCAGATTACTTTCAGATTACTTTCAGATTATGGATTAATTTCAGATTACTTTCAGATTACTTTCAGATTACTTCCAGATCACTCAGATTACTTTGAGATTATGTTCAGATTACTTTTAGATTATTGATTACTTTCAGATCACTCAGATAACTTTCAGATTATCGATTACTTTCAGATCACTCAGATTACTTTCAGATTACTTTCAGATTATTGATTACTTTCAGGTTACTTTCAGATTATTGATTACTTTCAGATTACTTTCAGATTACTTCCAGATCACTCAGAGTACTTTGAGATTATGTTCAGATTACTTTTAGATTATTGATTACTTTCAGATCACTCAGATTACTTTCAGATTATTTTTAGATTATTGATTACTTTCAGATCACTATCAGGTTACTCTTAGATTATTGATTACTTTCAGATCACTCAGATTACTTTCAGATTACTTTCAGATCACTCATATTACTTTCAGATTACTTTCAGATCACTCAGATTACTTTCAGATTACTTTCAGATTATCCATTACTTTCAGAACACTCAGATTACTTTCAGATGACTCATATGACTCAGATGATAATATGAAGTGATATTTTATTTAGAAGAGCAGCCTGTGATTTTATTGCCTGTCCTAGTTCTGTCATGGTTTTGTCACGTCTCTGTCTCTTCTGTTCTGGTTTTACCTCGCCTGTTTTATTTCTAGGTGTCTCTGTGTTCCCTCGCTCAGTTTAGGTCTGTGTATCTAGTCGGTGTCTCTGTGTTCCCTCGCTCAGTTTAGGTCTGTGTATCTAGTCGGTGTCTCTGTGTTCCCTCGTTCAGTTTAGGTCTGTGTATCTGGTCAGTGTCTCTGTGTTCCCTCGCTCAGTTTAGGTCTGTGTATCTGGTCAGTGTCTCTGTGTTCCCTCGCTCAGTTTAGGTCTGTGTATCTAGTCGGTGTCTCTGTGTTCCCTCGCTCAGTTTAGGTCTGTGTATCTAGTCGGTGTCTCTGTGTTCCCTCACTCAGTTTAGGTCTGTGTATCTGGTCAGTGTCTCTGTGTTCCCTCACTCAGTTTAGGTCTGTGTATCTGGTCAGTGTCTCTGTGTTCCCTCGCTCAGTTTAGGTCTGTGTATCTGGTCTGTGTCTCTGTGTTCCCTCACTCAGTTTAGGTCTGTGTATCTGGTCAGTGTCTCTGTGTTCCCTCGCTCAGTTTAGGTCTGTGTATCTGGTCAGTGTCTCTGTGTTCCCTTGCTCAGTTTAGGTCTGTGTATCTGGTCAGTGTCTCCGTGTTCCCTCGCTCAGTTTAGATCTGTGTATCTGGTCAGTGTCTCTGTGTTCCCTCGCTCAGTTTAGGTCTGTGTATCTGGTCGGTGTCTCTGTGTTCCCTCACTCAGTTTAGGTCTGTGTATCTGGTCAGTGTCTCTGTGTTCCCTCGCTCAGTTTAGGTCTGTGTATCTGGTCTGTGTCTCTGTGTTCCCTCACTCAGTTTAGGTCTGTGTATCTAATCAGTGTCTCTGTGTTCCCTCGCTCAGTTTAGGTCTGTGTATCTGGTCAGTGTCTCTGTGTTCCCTCGCTCAGTTTAGGTCTGTGTATCTGGTCAGTGTCTCTGTGTTTCCTCACTCAGTTTAGGTCTGTGTATCTGGTCAGTGTCTCTGTGTTCCCTCGCTCAGTTTAGGTCTGTGTATCTAGTCTGTGTCTCTGTGTTCCCTCGCTCAGTTTAGGTCTGTGTATCTGGTCAGTGTCTCTGTGTTCCCTCACTCAGTTTAGGTCTGTGTATCTAATCAGTGTCTCTGTGTTCCCTCGCTCAGTTTAGGTCTGTGTATCTGGTCTGTGTCTCTGTGTTCCCTCGCTCAGTTTAGATCTGTGTATCTGGTCAGTGTCTCTGTGTTCCCTCGCTCAGTTTAGGTCTGTGTATCTGGTCAGTGTCTCCGTGTTCCCTCGCTCAGTTTAGGTCTGTGTATCTGGTCAGTGTCTCTGTGTTCCCTCACTCAGTTTAGGTCTGTGTATCTAGTCAGTGTCTCTCTGGTTCTCTGGTTTTCTTGTCACGTTAGGTTTACATTCTTGGGTTTGTCTGGTTAGTGTGTAGAAGTTCTCTTGTTCTTGTTTCTTTGTGTCCTGATTTGCCTTAGCTTCACACATATTTAAATAAACCTGCCTGCGGATACGTCCGCTTCTGCTTCCTGCTTCAACAAGCTGCATCACAATTTTTAGTGATAGGAGCTGAACTTTACTGGCTGTTTACATTCACTGTTGAATAAGAGGAGCATTTCTGTAGCTGAACAGGTTTAAGACCAGTGTAAAATTCCCACACAGCTCCACAGTGTGTCTCCATCAGCAGTGTCTGAAATCTTTATCCACCTGATTCTTTAGAAATCCCTCCATCATTGTACACAATTCCCTACCTTAGTGTTCTAATAGCTTTCTTTGTGACACACACACACACACACACACACACACACACACATACACACACACACACACAGTATTACTCACCATGGAGCCGGTCCCATGAGACGGAGGGCTGGGACAGGTGAGCTGCAGGTTATGCTGGTTCTGACCAGTGTCCACAAAGGGGATCGGCTCTTCAGGACGGTCTCTATCACTGATCATTTCAACTGCCAGTTCAGAATCAGACAGTAATCTGCTGTTCATCCTGTCCCAGCCCTTGTTTAGATCCCTCTTAAACCTGGATGGAGTAGAGAAGGTAATCAGATGGCTGCAGGAGAAACTTGTGCTCATTCAGGAAAAGGAAGTGGTGAACAACTGAGAGGCCGAGACGAGTAACTTTATGTAGGTCAGGGTCGTAATGGGTGGAGCCTCTGAGTTTCTGTTTTTGAGGAACAGAAACTTACCTGAGCTTCTGCTGTAATATTATCTGAGCTGTATTATCACATGAGATCAGCACATCAGAGCTGTGCTTTTTAGGAATCTGCAATGTCAGGTGTACTTATCTTCATCTTTATCTGAAACCTGATTTTTGAGGTTTATGGAAAGACTGCCACAATTAAAATGCTTCCAGTAATGGTGGTGTCTCTGTTTTAGAGGCAGAGAGGGTTATGTTTGTGTTCTGAGAAACTGAGCAGGTTTACACAGCACTCATCTAAATCCATAGTTTTTTACAGGAGTGTGCAGAAGATGATGATATCTGCATTAAAAAAAGTACATTGTATCTCCAAAATGGTGAATTAACAGGAGAAGACAAAAATACAGTGTACAGAAGCAGCTACAGCGTTTAAACCATGGAGAAACTAAAAACAAACAATAATGGACTTGGTTTTATTGGACAGCAGCGATTTACACTTCTCATGGACATGAAGGTCATGGCAGTGTTGAGCCTTCAATCATTTCTTCACAGTTTTTTTTTTGGCAGAATGAGCATCATCACACATCTGTAATGGAAACAAACAAGAATAGACACAAGTTGAAAGTTTGGAAGTTTTCTGAAATCAAAACAGGATTAAAATTAAATATAATTTTTGAAGAATATAAATATCTTTTACTTGCCTAGACCAACTCCTCTTAACTTCCTGTTGTTCCAGTGATCATCTTCCAACTTCCAGTGATCATGATGGATTACAGCTGGTAGTTTCTTAGTGCCACATAAAAAAAATTATTGACACACAAATACACACATACACACACAAACACACACATACACACACAAACACACATACATAGTACAATGAGGAGAACACTTGTTTAGTAATGAGATGTACATTACATTAATAAACATCTCGGGAACTGCTGGACCTCTCATTGATCTGGCCATCTCCTTTGAGAACTCACTGGTCACTCCTTCTACAGAAGCCTTGTTTCAAGATATGAAATGAAAGTACAGTGGGCGTGACGTTACCTTTCTAAACAGGTGGCAGTTCCAGAGTCCATCAGCAATTACAATAAACAAGTTCAGCTTTTGATTATCTTAGATTTATCATACAGATATTTCGATGTAGAGGCTCATACTGAAGTGCCTGAAAAATAGTAAAGACAGTGAGGGTAATATAACTCTCTTTATATGACCTCTTTTTCTCAGAACAGGACATTCGTACATGCGCCTGTATGCAAACAATGATGGTTCTCTTTAGACACATCTGGTAAGGGTGAATGCAACCCACTGTACGTGTGTGAGGTTCAGTCCTGGTAAGGCATGTTTTACTGCTATATACTGTGGGGGAAAAAAGTATTTAGTCAGTCACCAATTGTGCAAGTTCTCCCACTTAAAAAGATGAGAGAGGCCTGTAATTGACATCATAGGTAGACTCAACTATGAGAGACAAAATGAGAAAAAAAAATCTGATTTTTAAAGAATTTATTTGCAAATAATGGTGGAAAATAAGTATTTGGTCACCTACAAACAAGCAAGATTTCTGTCTGTCACAGACCTGTAACTTCTTCTTTAAGAGGCTTCTCTGTCCTCCACTCATTACCTGTATTAATGGCACCTGTTTAAACTGGTTAAGATAAGATTAGATGAGATAGTCCTTTATTAGTCCCGCAGTGGGGAAATTCACAGTGTGACAGCAGAAAGGGATAGCAAGACACTCAGTTACAAAAATTAGATAAATAATTTACACTATATACACAATATAAATAAGAATTAGAATTAAAAAAGCAATAACAGTATAAAAGACACCTGCCCACAACCTCAAACAGTCACACTCCAAACTCCACTATGGTGAAGACCAAAGAGCTGTCGAAGAAACAAAACTGTAGACCTGCACCAGGCTGGGAAGACTGAATCTGCAATAGGCGGCAGCTAGGAGTGAAGAAATCTACTGTGGGAGCAATAATCAGAAAATGGGAGACCTACAAGACCACTGCTAATCTCCCTCGATCAGGGGCTCCACACAAGATCTCAGCCCGTGGGGTCAAAATGATCACAAGAACGGTGAGCAAAAATCCCAGAACCACACGGGGGGACCTAGTGACTGACCTGCAGAAAGCTGGGACCAACGTTACAAAGGCTACCGTCAGTAACACACTACGCCGCCAGGGACTCAGATCTTGCAGTGCCAGACGTGTTCCCCTGCTTAAGCCAGTACATATCCAGGTGCGTTTGAAGTTTGCTAGAGAGCATTTGGATGTTCTGGAAGAGTTTTGGGAGAATGTGTTATGGTCAGATGAAACCAAAGTAGAACTGTTTGGTACAAACACAACTCGCTGTGTTTGGAGGAGAGTAAATGCTGAGTTGCATCCAAAGAACACCATACCAACTGTGAAGCAAGCCCCAAAACATCACTGCTCTAGAAGAGATCTGCATGGAGGAATGGGCCAACATACCAGCAATGGTGTGTGCCAACCTTGTAAAGACTTACAGAAAACGTTTGACCTCTGTCATTGCCAACAAAGGATATATAACAAAGTACTGAGATAAACTTTTGTTATTGACGAAATACTTATTTTCCACCATTATTTGCAAATAAATTCTTTAAAAATCAGACAATGTGATTTTCAGAATTTTTTTTTCTCATTTTGTCTCTCAAAGTTGAGTCTACCTATGATGTCAATTACAGCCTCTCTCATCTTTTTAAGTGGGAGAACTTGCACAATTTGTGACTGACTAAATACTTTTTTCCCTCACTGTATACTGGTGCATCTCCAAAATTAGAATATCAGCCCCACTAACCAAATCAAATCATATCAAATCAGGTTTATTGTCACATCACATTAACACAGATGTAAAGTTGAGTAGTAACAGTAGTAACAACAAAATACATACAAACTAAAGATACAGAATATATACACACTAATCTACATTATACTCACACTCTATACATACACTACACATACACTATACACATACTCTATACATACACTATACACACACTCTATACATACACTACACTATACACACACTCTATACATACACTACACTATACACATACTCTATACATACACCACACATACACTATACACATACTCTATACATACACTACACATACACTATACACACACTCTATACACACACACAGAAAATTAAAATGTACAGGTTTCATATACAATCTGAATGCCCTCAGTATCACTGCTGGACTGAGAATATGGCAGCATCCTGTAGGTAGTGTCTTGTAGACAGTGTCCTGTGACCTGAAGGACTAGAGGATGACAAACACGATTTTACATCTACAAGGTGGATCAACAATGTAGGAGTCTAAATAAGTGGTCAGTGAGTGGACACTGTGTTTAAACACTGTGAGAAACAGATGGACTACAGTCTGTAATTATAGAACTACACTGTGCTCCTGTATACATGGAGCTGATGGAATGGGCCCAGTTCAATCCAAACCATGGGTGGTCATACTATTCTAATATGACTAAGTAAGTAAACACGAATCAGCACAACATTAGCACCACTGCTAGGTAAAGTGAATAGCCTTGATGATCTGGTTCTAGTGGCTCCTGTTAAGGGGTGGATCTATTAGTCAGCGAGTGAACAAGCGTAAGAATCTGAGACACTTTGACAAGAACCAAACTGTGATGTTCTAGACAACTGGGTCAGAACACCCTCAATACATAAGGCAGGTCTTGGGGGGTGTTGCTGGAAGTGCTTCAAGGAAGAACAACCAGTAAACTGGTGACAGGGTTGTGGGTGTCCAAGGCTGACTGTTGCTCATGGAGGCCCCGCCCACTTGGGTGTAATTTAATATAATCATAGATGTGTTCAGTGATGGTAGTGATGGTAATAATAATAATGATAATAATAATAATAATAATAATAATAATGGCAGCAATTTAACAATTAATAGTTAGAGCCCATGTAAAATTTAATGTAGTCAGTAATGGAGGCAGGTGATAGGAGACCCTTCCATAAGGTAGCAGGAAGACAGTCTTCCATCAAAGTCAGGTGGGCAGAATAGAATTAGTTCTGATTAGATTTAAGGAGAACAGAGAATGTGAACTCTATCAGAGTGTGGCTAACAGCCCCAGTAGATCTGACAATAACAGCCTAATCAACAGAAAAGAGCCAGAAGCTAACACAGACATGGAAAACTTGAATGCAGCATAAATAATATTGCTCGACTTCACCCTCTGCCAGCTTCTAAAGATGCTAAGATCCTGGAACATGCTTTCATTATATCAATGATGCTTGAACCCTTAATAATAATAATAATAATAATAATAATTATAATAAGATGTCCCAAACCTTCCAAAAAAAGTAATAGGGTTCCCATGCCTTCTGTGCTTGGACCCTTAATAATAATAATAATAATAATAATAATAATAATAAGACAAAGAAGAGGAAGAAAAAACAAACTAACAAGGATTCTTGCATCTTTTGTGTCTGGAACCCTAATAGTAATACATATGACAAACCATGTATTATAATGGAACAGCTTATGTAGATACCCATGTTAACTTGAGTTTTGACATTTCTGTGAACTCTCGTCACTAAGACGTCCTTTTCCAGTTACCTTGTTAGAGCATATTGTTTTCTGCAGTAAATACATAAAAGTTAACTATTTTAAAACAAGTGCACAGTTCCTATTTTTGAAGATGCACCAGTTTAGTATGGACTGTGAAAAATACAGAATGGTTATCCACATACTGCTTTTTGAGTAATACAATTCAACACTTGTCTTTCAATTAGTGACACAAGTTCTACCATGATGAATCAAATCAATTCAAATTTATTTGTTTAATGCTGGTGTTGTCACAAAGCAGCTTTAAAGAATCAGTAAAAAGACAATCAACTGTCGCCTTCTAAATCAAGAACATAAGAAGGCGACAGTGGCAAAAAAAAAAAAAAAGGAGCTGGAGGAAGAAACCTTGGGAGGAACCAAGACTCACAAGTAATGAAGGTTAATGGTGGTACAAATAGTAGTGGCAGACTGTTAGAGTCTATGTAGAATTTAACATGGTCATTAGGCAGGTAGCAGTTTCAGGAGGGTGTGCAGCTGGTCTGGAACGGGTGGTGGGGAGCCTCGTGGTCGGACTGGTGGGTGGCAGCTGGTCTGACACAGATAGGGGACCCCAGCAGTCAATCTTCTAACAGGTCAGGCCGGATAAGTGGTGATCATTTACTGGGAGAAGGTAAAAAGACAGGGTTAGTTCTGAGAGGATTTTAAAGAGATCAGAGAATGTTGATCAGTATCAGAGAGTGTCTGACGCCTCCGGCAGGTCTGACTATAACAGCCTAATTAAAAGAAGAGAGCCAGAAGGTAACGCAGACACGGGATCTCCCTGAAACACTAGCGTCCATCTGCTCCACCGTCTACAAACCTGAGTGATCGCGTGTAAGCAGCGAGAAGACAGTTCCAGCATCTCAGTGTACTACAATTCCCTGTGTCCTCGAACCCCTGGACCTACAACCTTTATCTAAGGGGAAACATTAATTACCAAAAGCTGAACTAGATTTAAAGACTGAGACTGTGTCTGAGTCCTGAACATTATCTGGAAGGTTATTCCAGAGTTAGGGGCCTTTATAAGAAAAGGCTTCTCCCCCTGCTGAGGTTTTCTGAATTTTGGGAACGAGGAACCCTGTGATCAAAGTAATCGTGATGGTTCATAAAAGGTAATGAGATCTCGCAGATACTCAGAAGCGAGGCCACATAAGGCTATGTAGGTCAATAAAAGATTTTTTGCTGTGCT
Source organism: Salminus brasiliensis (assembly GCF_030463535.1). NCBI lineage: Eukaryota > Metazoa > Chordata > Actinopteri > Characiformes > Bryconidae > Salminus > Salminus brasiliensis. Next base: position 59,509,057 of record NC_132879.1, read on the forward strand.
GCCGTGCTGATAGAACTGGACTGATATGGTCAGATGGTCTAGTTTTAGTAAGGCTACAACATTTTGAACTAGCTGAAGTTTACTAAGGTTTGTGCTGGAACAACCTCACAACAGTGTGTTGCAGTAATCTAGCCTTGAGGAAGCATATATTAGTTTTTGCTGCATCCTGTAGAGATAAGGAATTTCTTAGCTTGGCAATGTTCCTAAAATGTTTTTTTTTTACATTTAGGTGATGCCACTTTGTCTAAGGTGGATTGAAGAATATTTTCTAGACCGTTACTTAATCTATTTACCTTCTTTTGATCAGATGGATAGTAAGCTAAGGTCGATAGGTCTAGAAGGCTCCAATAAACATTTTGAAACATCTACTCCCGTCTCCTCTTCTAACTACACACTGACTGATAAAAAATACTTTATTTAAATGCTGCATGTACACAAATTAGACATAATGGGGCTACTGTCTCAGGAATTTGTTGAAAAATTGCTGTTTGTGGCTATATTTTCTTTGTGAACTTGTCCATCAAGGGAGGCAGGTGAATAATTTTTATGAGCTAATATGAATCATGGAGAGTATGAATGGTGTGGGCTGAATCTACCCTTCATTTGCATAAGTTTAGACACTGATGTTGGACGAGAAGGCCTGGCTCACAGTCTTCACTCTAATTCATCCCAAAGGGGTTCTATTGGATTAAGGCTCGCTAATCTATGTCTTTATGGACCTTGTTTTGTATATGTATATATATATATATATATATATATATATATATATATATATATATATATATATATATATATGTGTGTGTGTGTGTGTGTGTGTGTGTGTGTGTGTGTGTGTGTATGTGTTTTCATGTGGATGTTTTCATGTGGATCCCTTCCCCTTCAGAATAAGTGACCCCTGGTTTTAAGATGCTGAACTGCATGCAAAACCCAAAAGATTTAGGGCTTATATGGAACTCATCTCTGACTTGTTCCCAACTCTAAAACATTGAGGAAACAAGGAAGCACTTAGTAAAAGGGCAGAAGATTACATAAATCTAACCTAACCAATTACAACTCATGTTCACAAATGGAGGAAGGATAGGGTGGAGCCAGGACAAGGCACAGCTCCACCTTTTCTGAGAAACTGAACTGTAGCAGTATATAAGGTGTAACACTTTCATTTTCAGACACGTCTCTGAAGCTTGTACCAATACTTTGTGTGTTGAGTTTTCTAGAATAAGGTAAGACAGAACTAAGAATACATGTAACAAAAATGTTTCAAATGTGCTTATTCTGTTGCTTAATTTTTTAAGAAAATGTACTACAGTGCAATAAGGGACTATGGAACAGTAACAGTTTAACAGAAAACAATTACTTATTATTTATAGAAGAGAAAATGAAACTAACTTACTTAGCCAACCCTTTTTGCCTTACAAATTCTAATAAGCAGCCTTGAACTACTAGCATTAGATGGTACTTGACCAAACAAAGAAGCAACAGCAAGAGATTTCAAACATTTCATTGACCGTAATGATCATTCCTCAGTGTTACATTGGTTGACCACCTGATTGCTTAACATTGCTTTAAACTTGCTAAGTGATCTACACTTTCTCAATTCAAAATTTCATTCTTATCACTTTTTAATCACATCAATTACAAGTCTGCCCATTTTATAGATATACACCTATGGTGTACCCTAGTTTTAAACATACCTACATTATTCAGATATGGCTACTTTGATTAAACTTAAATGTATGTACCCAATTTAGCAATGAGATTTTGAAGACCTGCACGACAAGTGATTTAGTTTTATCAGTTGACTTCAGCTGAACAACAAATTTTATATGTATAATGTACTGAAACACTGTTTATAAGCTGTAAAACAAAACAAGATCCCTTATTCACCAGATACACATACCACTTTGTGGGTTGGCCACCAGATGCCACTAACATGCAGTGTCATGAAACTTCGACTAATTTCCTTTGTCTTAAAATAGTTAATGGGTAAAATTCAAAAAAGCTTCAGAAAGCTTTTGTTTGCCATCACTAGATACATCAGTGACAAAAAGTCCACATGCAAAAGAAATCATGCAACTCAGCAACTTAGCTTTAGCTGCAATACACCTGCAAGGCTATGATTGGTCCACTGCTTCTCACCTAGTAAGGGGTGGTGGGCAGTTAGACCTGTGAAGGAAATATAAGAGAGACAGAAAGAGAAAGTAGTACGCACAATACAAAGGTGCCTTGTACAGATCTTTTTCTAAACCTTAGATTTCTATTATATATATTATGTCTGTAAAAAGGAACAATGTGGTTCTTTAGGCCACATTAGACCTCTCTGAGGCTTCGGTTGCCTGAATGCTGTCTTACTGCATATGCATATCAAATAGTTTAGTTCTGAAAGGATGTTGAGATGATCTGTATTAGAGCTGTTAGATGAGCATTCATTTCTCAAGTGGTCATCTACAGATCTGAACATGGACTCTCCAAATAAAATGAAGAACAGCCGAACTCAGTAAAAGTAGTAGTCTTGAGTAAAAAATCTATCTTTATTTCATCTAAAAGAACCATCCTAAATAAAGTGTATCTTTATATATACTTCAGTTCTGAAAGCGAAACAGCTTTGCAAGCCCATGTATAACTGCCAACATATGTGTGCAGAGAAGGATCCCAGTCAGCTCAACTATACAACATAAGTTAACACTTTACCTCAAGGCTTATTACACACCGAGTCATATTATTCTGTAACTACAGGAACTTCTGTGTGGGGCTATTCTTTTGTAATAGTTCTTTATAGTGTGTAATAAAACCTTTGGCCTGCCAGTGGGCCACTAGCCAGTAAAAACAGTACAGACTTAGGAGGTAGACATAGGTAGAAATAACTTAGAAACCTTAATTTGTGAAAACAGTAATGTGGTATTGTGCAGAGCATTGCTGTAGCTTTGGGTGCACTAAGCATTGTTGCTACAGACAGATTGTTGCTACAGACTTTTCATATGAACTTTTAGGATATTTTATGGACTGATGAGGCAAAGGTGGAACTTTTTGGAAGACATGGGTCCCCTTACATCTAACACCACATCCCTCCATAAGAACATTATACCAACAGCCAAATATGATGGTGGAAGTGAGTGTTAGAAGGGGAGCAATGACAGCAATTAACACATTGATTGAGTTTAATAAGGAAGGATGAGATGTTAGGCAAAAGTAGGTGATGCAGAGCTTTTTAGCTGTAAAAAAAAAAAAAAAAAAAAAAAAAAAAAAAAAAAAAAAAAAAAAAAAATATATATATATATATATATATATATATATATAAGAAATGAAGTGCTGATTTTTTTTAACTTTTCACTGCACAACACACACATACACACAAAATGCTACTTGCAAATCTGTGAACCCTTTATTTCTGCATAAATGTGACCTGAAACTTGATTAGGTCTTTAACCACAAGTCTCGATAACAGAGTTAGACAAGAGACACAAAAAATATTTAATAAAAAATAAAATATTAATATATTAATAAAAAAATATTAAACATTAAATATTTGTGTAAAAAAAAGAATGTGCACCCTTGCAGTAACTGGTATGACCCATGTATGTACACTGTCTTTTGAAAATCATCATACAACAGATATGTTTAAATCTTTTTTTCACGCTTATACTTTCTTATAAAATCATGCCTGTGTAATGTGCCAAACAGTATCAGACGCTCGCAGTGCTGAAATATAAAAGAGGCTTTACTAATGGAGACGTAATCCAAGTTCAATTCCAAAGTGAAGATGAGAGCAAACAGCAAAAACATAAAACTGGCAAACAGTCTGAGTGGAAATGGCAAATGTGTGGTCCAATGTACAAACAAAAGGGTCAAAGTCCAGATTTCAAAACACAAGCAGATAAAAGATTTCCAAAGGGAAAGACAAAAGGTGTAGTCAAGAAAAACAGATACAGAAGGTCATACACGGGAACAGTATACCTCGCAATAAGCTAACCTAAAGCCCAGCATTAAATACTATACCAGTGACAAAAAGGTGACAAACATTAGTATTCTGGAGACAGCTAAGTGAAATGAGCAACAGTTGCTGGAAAGTCATGTGACTTTCCATCAAAATAAAAGCAAGCTTGTAAGATTCCAGCGCATATTCCAGCAGAAAGAATTCACTATCCAAAATGATTATAGAGGCAGGACGAAACAGCGGCTGAAAACTCTATTTTAACTTTGAGCAGAATAATGTTGGTAAATGAAAGCACTTTAGCCACTCTGCTTAGGCACCGCCTTCTCACTGCCACAGCTGGTCTGCTTGTACCCCCGTCTACATGCAGCCATTGGTCAAACTGGTGACTTTTTAATTTTATTAATGTATTTCTTATAATTAGCACGAAAAAATGCAATATAAAAGATGGTAAAAGTAAAACTTTGCTTTTCTATTATTAGAATAGAAGACAGAAAATGAAACAAGATTATTTAGCCATATACTGTAGTTTAATTTCTATGTTGAAACTTAGAATTTACAAATACAGCTAGAAACGTTAACAGCACAGTATGTTTCTGTGGGCACTGTAAATGAATGTTTACAAAATGTTTACGAAATGTTCCTATTTTGATGACATATATGCATGTTACATCGCTATTGTAGATATTGGTGAACATGGTTCACTTTCCCTCACTGGGTTCAGCTCTACAAGCTGGAAAACTAGAAACCTGACCAGTTCTGTTCTGGAGTTCCCTTAGCATTACAGTTCCAAACACACCAACATCACAATACAGCACATTTTACTCAACAGGTGAGGATCTTTGTTGTACCTCTGAAAGTTCTAGTGCCCCCTACTTGGTCTGGCACTGTATAAAACAATGTAGGTTCTGTCAGGTTATTTTGTTTTCTGCTAAAAAAAAGCGCTGCTCACCTGCTAATCGAATGTGAGCTATCCAGCTGGAAGTACCACCAACCTGTATGCTCACAAACATCCTAATTTTAATTTATCTGATCATTTAAAGTCATAAACATGACCAATAGCTCACTTCCCACTGAAACTGAGAGTCTGTATGGAGTATTACTCTGTGTAATTGTAGAAGTGGATTAGGAAAAGAAAAAAGAACAATATGAAAAACAATACAGTCTACAAACTCTGCAATTAAATACTTTAATAGACTCACCTAAATAAAAGTTTTGAATGAAAGTCAATTTAACCTGACTGCTTTTCTGAAATATGTTTACACTTTGTATTTAATAAATCTGAATGCTGAATATTGTAACGTTTTTGTGTATTTTACTGTCTATAGGTTGTGTATGGTTTTAGTTTAAGAAAGAGGACCATTTTGAGATCAGTGATGGAGAAGCAGAAAATATACAATTTACTTCAAAGTCAGAGACTGGAAAAGTACTACAACAACTTCCTTGAAATGGGAATTGAAAGAGATGAGGATTTTCTGGACAGCGTTACTGACAAGAATTTGGATGACATGGGTATGAATTACAGTCATGGCCAAAAATATTGGCAACCCTACACTTCTTTCAGAAAATGTACCACTTCTCCAAAGGTTGTAATTACAAATACTTACAAATAAATTGCAAATACTGCTATTATTACATTTATTTCTTTCTGATTGCTTTGGAACAAATACTGTTCTGAGAAAGACAATCTTTAGGCATAATTACACATAGAAATTAACTGGACAAATTTATTGGCATCCTTAATATTTGGTGGAAAAGACTTTGGAGACAACAACTAAAAATCAACTGCTTCCTGTTACCATGATAAGAATTCTACTGGAATTTTGGGCCACTCTTATATCCCAACTGCAGTTTTGAGATCTCTCCACAGGTGTTCTATAGAATTTTGATCTGGACTAATTGCTGGCCACTTCAGAACTTTCCAGAGCTTTGTCTTAAACCAATTCTGGGTGCTTTCTGTAGTATACTTTGGGTCATTGTCCTGCTGGAAGACCCATTACCACTGACAGAGACCCAGCTGGGCCATACACGGCACTCCAAAATTCTTAGGTAGACAGACTTCATAATGCCATTTAGTCAAGGTATCCAGTTCTCACAACAGCAAAACACCCCCAAAACATATTTGAACATCCACCATGTTTGACTGTAGGGAATATCTTCTTTTCTGAGATGAATTAATTTAGATTTCTGTAAATGGTATAACGATGCACTTTAGAGGAAAGTTCTATTTTGGTCTCATCTGTTCACAGAATGTTCTCCCAGAAAGATTACAGCTTCCTTAGGGAAGTCCTGGGTTTTCTATATCTCTGTGTCAACAATTGGGTCCTCCTGGGTTTCCTACCATGATGATTGGTTGATTGAGGTTTTTTGCTTGGTTGATTGAGGTTTTTTAGACCATTTTAGACCATTTTTACCATTATGGACATTTACAAGCACTTATCTAATTTACACATTTACAAAATAAATAATATTTAAACATTAAACATTGATTAAACATTATAATATGGAAAATGACACAGACTCAATTAACCAAACTGTTTTTTATCATTTGATGTCTCTACCCTTTTTTTATAATGGAATGTTGTTTAATGATGGGGTTTTGTATTCAGATTTATCAGAACATTTCCCCATATTTAATGACTCATTAATTCATTTAAACTAAATTAAAGATATGAAGAAAATAATAGATACATTAATTATGAGTAAGCCAAATATTTCTAAATGTAAATACATGCTTGCACTTATTTTGTGGGATGAATTATATGAGAAAAAGTTTATGAATGTTATCAGCTTTAGTTTTAAAGAATGTTTTCCAATTTGAACTTCACTTAGAAATACAGACAATATTTTAACAAGCCTTGGTTTACAGTAGATTTACTGAAGATGTTGAGGAAATAATAAATTGAATACAAATGTTATATACATCCTACTACTACTACTACTATTACTACTAATAATAATAATAATAATAACATTAATAATAATCATACAAAAATAAATATATTTCTGTATGATTGTTGTTAGTTGTTACAAAGAAAAACTATTACAGAGGTAACATCAGTCATATCAGATGGTAAAAATTCTTTCAACAATCCATCTAATATTGCATATAAATGTTTAACATTTAACATTTTTTAATTTTTTTTTGGTAAATTCTGGTTATGAGTCAGCTAATAATATTTGTATTTGTCTTGTTAATCCCCAGGATTTTATTACAAAATATCTTATTTTATCTCTTCTTTTAAATCTATGCATATACAAGAAATAAGTGATAGAATTTATAAATTAAAAATATCTTCAATAGCTAGTCATGGCAGTATTTCAGAATTCCTTGTCAAGCACGTGGAGGAGGTAATATTGCAACCACATAACATTTCTTTATCTTTGAAAACAGGTGTTAAAATGTGTTCCTATGTTTAAAGCAGATGATCTATGTTGTTTTAATAGCTATAGGCCTATAACAGTTTTGCCATGTTTTTCAAAGATATTAGAAAAAAAACATTTCCTCCACATCCAGGGAGGTTAGCAACAGTGCCATTGCCTATACACTTTTTACACTGGACACAGTGATCACAGAAACATTACAATCTCTAGAGAGTCTTTCAACAGGACAGTTTTTGTTATTATGCCTGTGGACAGTTCTTTACTCTTCTTTCTTTTCTTCGTGCTCAGTGTCGTTCACAGGCACAAAAATCTTTCTCTAATTAAACTGGAAACACTTGATTTCTATACTGCTAGCACCTGTTACTTTACCACAAATACACATTGTGTCAAAAGGTGTCAATTATAATAATTTGCCCTGTCAATTCATTGAATTCTGTGTGGATTGGTATCAGATTTGACTTGTTTACATGCTGTTCCAAAGCAAACAAAACAAATAAACCAATTCCAACATTTGTTACTGCAACAGTATTTTGGGAAATAAAAAAGTGTTTATTTTTTGCCATAACTTTATCTGTAAATTATTTTTATCTGTGGAACATTGTGATATAGTATTAATTATTTAGAAATAATAAAATATAATGTAATTTTTTTGTTTGTTTGTTTTTGCTTTCGTCTGCAAAAGGTTTCACTCAAGCAGAGAAAAACCGGTTTAGTAAAATGAAAAGTTTAATTAACAGACTTGGTACAGCAACAGGATTCCCAGTAAAAAAAACACTTGAAGCCTACCGATTGTATTACACATTCCCAACCTGTCAGGAGCAAAAGGAAATCACAGGTAAATGTAGACTTAAAGTAAGATAAAGTCTATCTAGCACCTATACATGTCAATCAATAGAATTACACTACATCTATGGAAAATCTAAAAACAAACCAATTCACTCTCTGTTTTTTCACGAACAGGAATGGATGCTGACCAGAACACTGTGGAGGATCTCATGTTGCGGCTCTGCTATCAGGAGATCATTAGTCAAGGGATGTCAGTGTGTTTATTCACTGCTGACGGAATGCCATTCACAGATGACCCTTTTTTCAACACATGTGAGTGATCATTATTGCCTGTTAAAAAGAAATTCTGTGGTATGACCCCATGCAAGTGACACACCAACAATATTTGATGTATAGTTTATTCATCTGTCAATAGTTTTTTAAAAGGGGATGAGAATAATCCTCAGCCATTGCTACATAGTCAGATATTTACTATTTCAATTCAAACGACTAGTGATTTGCTGTCTTGTTTCTGTTAATTTGTTTGAAATTTATTTTACTGTGAATTAATAAGTTACAAATATAGTAATTTCTACAATAATCATTAGTTACATTTGTAAAATTTTTGGTTCTGCTATGCCTTTTGTAGCGCCTTATTTTTAGGACTACATAATGTACACCATCACTGCTGGAACAAAATGTTATCTATAACATGGAAATATTATAAGAAATGGAAATTTATAAATATATATAATATTTATACATTTCCTTTTCTTATAATATTTATACTGGTTACATAATCAGATATATTAAAGACAACAAAAAGTAACAACAGTCTTCAAAAATTGAAATATGTTTGTCATAAATCTGTTTTGTAATTAATATCTTACCTTATGGTAAATTAATGGATATTTTATATAAGTAAATGTGTTTATTTTCAACATTGTAAAAAATAATCTGCTTTATGTTCTGCCTCATATTTTGTCACCCAGCTTTGTCAGAACAATATTACTTGTGCAGAGAGGAATTGACAAAATTAGTTTTAAATTATTGTTGATGTGTTGGCTTGGAATATTACTGTTAAAAATAACCAGAAAGTTATTTTATTTGTTATTATTAGTCTGTTTTACTATGGAAATACACAGTGAAGTTATCACTGTAAATAAAATGTATACTTTAGTTTATGTATACTTTAAGTTATGGAATGTAATTCTTTTTATTTTTGTAATTCCTTTTAGGGTCACTGAGGGACAGGCATATTGACAATGGAGACAAACTGTATGCTATTTTTACACCGAAAGAAAATCTGAAAGACTCTCCTCAGTACCGAATGCAAAATGACATTAAAAATGAAGGACCACATACTGTCCACTGCCACATTATGCTCAAGGTAGTGCAGTTCTAGGAGAAAATCAAAACTTTGGATATTAAATTCTGATGAAGCACAACAATGAAGGCCTGACAATATTTCTTATTATAAGGGAAATATTAAGGAAACCCAGATAAAGAGCAAATATGAGGTTTAGAATGCTCCAGATGAGTTCAGGTGTAAAAACAAAACAAAAATGAAATCAGCAGTTCTGTTTTAAAAGCAAATTATGGAGACAAAAAGACTTTTTTTTTTATTTAAAAGTTTGTAAAATGTCAATTGTAAAAGGTAGAAAAATGTAATTTACAATCAATAACATTTACATACAATTCTTATGGATAGTACATTTTATTTCTTTAAAGCAACATTATGTAGCATTTCTACTTTAATTTAGCAGCTTCAGAATTATGCTAATGCTCCATGACTCTAACAGGGAGAACTTCTCTCCAGAACTGTGTAACGCTGTGTAACCCGAGCAACAAATACCAAATCTGCTTTAAACTATTCTTTTTCTGGGGCAGCATGAGTGACAATAGTGATAAATAAGATTTTGGTCTTAAGTTTACTTTTTTATATATGATCAAACATGGATCATAATTCAGAACAGGATCATAAATACACAGGATAATAAATATCCCACATACCAATTATTAATTCAGTGAAACTGAAAGTTCCAACATGTCTTTTAACTTGGTAGTGATCATGATCAGGACTACAGCCGGTAGCTTCTCTGTGCTTCATTAAAAGGGGTTGATTTTACTCATTGACAATCCAACACACACTCACTGATTGTGTGTGTGTGTTCACTGCACAGATGGGCAGAAGCCAAATTCCATCTGTGTCACAAATGGTATATATGCTTGTCTTGTCTGATCACAGATTTACACAAGCCAGAAATGTCTTTTAGAGCCATTTGTAAACATCATATGATTCTAGAGATTCTAAGCTGTAAAATGGATAAGCATGCTAACATTTAAGCTTTTGAAATGGTTTCCCAAAGTCAACACTTTTAAAAATGTGGACTGTGAATAGCAGTCAGGTATCCATCAAGAATATTGACAGAAACGTGGTGTGTATGATTATATTTTTTACTCTGTGGTGATTCAGAAGTTGAGACCAAATTTTGTTGTTTCCTTGAAAGATGTATGATGTCGCACATTCTGCACCAAGAAAAAGAATAGTTCACAGTAAAATTGGTATTTGCTGCTCCTGGACTTCCCCTACATTGGAATGTTTTTTTTTTTGACAAGATAGACACAGAATCAGCATCTGAAATCATTGTCCAAAATTGCCACCACAATCAGTATTTCCATTAACATATACTTTTTTGTCATCAAAAAGGGGAACCATGAAATTAAACTGGACCTGGAGAAAAATACTTTGACTGACTTGAAAGAAAAACTTTCACTGACAACTGGAATACCTGCACAATTGTTTTATCCAAAGTAATGATTACTTGTTTTTATGTATATCCGTGAATTGACATATAGAAATATAAATAAAGGTGTTTTATTATTATTACTTGCTATTAGTAGTAAGAATAGTATCATTATCTTTAAGGAAAAAAGTGTTGTACTTTAACTTTTGTGACTCTTTCCAACAGGGATAACAATACCAGGATTTACAGTGAAACACTGAATAATCTTCGGATCAGTAAAGATAAAACAGTGCATTTCATCTTGTCCTCTTTTCATGATATCATACCACCTTTGATTGAGACCTTCCACAGTGATGTTAAACCTTCAGTACCACAAACTCCAAAGGGACTGAGCATTTTCTTCTCAACACTGCAATCTATTGTAAGTTAAGTGGGAAAACATGATACCACTTAATTTAAACTGAATCATTATAGTGTTGGATTAAAGTGTTGGATTTATCTCCAGTTAACATACTCATTTAAGTTATTTTTAAAAGATTAACTCAATCTGTAAGATGGAGCATTTGGAATGGTAGCTTTGTTTGAAGATTTGTTAATGAAAAAAAACAGGAATTACAAAGAGTGCAATGCAAGCTGCATCAGGTGGCATGGCTCTTTCTGTCATTTTAGGTTGTGGCAGATGCCTTGACTCCATTTCAGGTCGAGTTCACAGTCCTCTGGCCTGAAATGTTGACTGCTTATCAAAAAGCTGACTAATTACAATTATTTGTTTTAAAAATATATAGTTTTGTTGTGTGTGATAATATATAATAGTTGTGATGCTGTAGTTTATATCTTACAAATGGATTAATTATAACTGGTTGTGTAGCTTCTAAATTTGATGTCTTACATGGCAGTTTGTTTCTGGAAGGTTTGTCTGTGCTTGGTTATTTTGCATTTCTTGTAAATTAAGATGGTTCTTGGCCGCACTGAGCTATTAAATGTACCCGACTCTGTGATTTTGGTGTGAGGTAGGGTTTAAACAAACTTGTGTTCTCCTCTTGTAGAAAAATAGACATTGTGGAGATGAGTTTAAGAAAGTGATTGCACATATTCGAAAGCTCAGTGGATGTAATGCCCTGGCTCAAAGTCTGTACCAGCTCATCTGCAGAGCTACAATTATTACCAGAGTTCAGAAGGTAATGTAGTCATTAATAATAACCCTACAATTTGCTGGCAAACAGAAAGCACCTACTTCATATGATGTTTTCCTTTTTTCTTTTCAGGTTGCCGTTGTGGAAGGGTTGTACTTCCTTTTCAGGGAAATGTTGCCAAGCCGAACTAAAAGATATGGGGACAAGATAATTGAAGATGAGGATGTTTTTGAACATTCGCCTGTTTGCTGGGCCTACCTTTTATCTCAGGGAGAGGTAAATATCCTATATGTCTTTTTTTTGCTGAATGAAAATATCAAATAAAATAAAAATAAAAAAATTTGATCCTTTCTGCAAATCCAAATATAAGTAATACATTCTCACTCAACGACCATGGGTTGCATGAAATTAAAGGTATTTGATGTTAGTTTAAATATATCAAAGCACCACCAGCTAGCAATCCCCACTAGCAATCTCCACTGCAGTTTATGCTGTGCACTATTGGCCTCAGTAGCATTATAACATAATAACATATAGTGTTTGAACATTTGCAAGTAGCAAAAATGCTAATGTTAGTCAGTCGTAGACAATGCTTAACAAGCCCATTGTGGTCCAACAGTTGTGAAATACACATCAGTATCTGACCTTATTAATTCTCTGGTAGCCTAAATGCAGTCCAATCTTACTCACAGTAATGTTTCAGACCAAAATCAGATTCAGATTTATTGACACAGGATGTTCAGATTTATTGACACATAACATCCTATCTGTCTATTTTCTCTGTAGTACTGAACAAAATAGACATTGTATATATAATGTGCATACAGCACACTTAGTATACAGTATACAGGCAATACAACAACTGTAATAAACTGTACAAGAACAATAATATACAGATAATGTACAAATTATTTACAACAACAAAAAAACCTCTGTTAGTGCAGTATTGCAAACAACAGTAGTGTAACTGTTTGGAAATGAAAAATGTGGTGGGCAGTGTTATGGATGTGAAGCAAGGTGTAATAACTATACAGTAGTTTGGTTCTAGCAGATGACATCACTGAACAACTATTTATGAGAGTGATGGCATGAGGAAAAAAGTGTTAAGCCTTTCTAAAAGAGTATAGGCTGTTACAATACCCTTGGTTTTTGGAGAAACACCAAATGAGCAGGTGTTCCCTATACTGTCCTCTCTGAGTGTATATTGAAGATACACAGGTTGGCAGTGAGTTAAACTGTCTTCAAGAATGCAATGTAGAGCTCCAGTATGTATTCTTAAAGAATTTGGTGAAAATACTGTTGTTTTCTAAAGGCACCATTGGACATCCGACAGTTTTCAAATAATCACTACACACATAATTCTATTCACACAGTGCAGAATAAATAGAATATCCACTACAATGTGGTCATATAGTGCAATTTGAAGAAGGTGGCTTTGTGTCCTCTATGTTGTTGTATGATGTTACGGTTTCTTCACATTGTAATGAGGTATGCACATATTCTTTGCTTTTCAACATTCCTCATGTATTTCTCTCTTCAGAACGAGAGCTCAGAGCATGAAAATTATGCTCCAATATCTCTGAAGGCCCAGTCAACAGATCTGCGTCTCTCTGAGCCAGTGCGAATACCAGGAGTGCCTGAAGTCTTTGACAGAGAGTATGTTCTGGAGAAAATAAAGAGTAAGAACCATTTCCACTTACAAGCATGTTTATTTTATTGTTACTGATTGTTCTGAAAACAGAACTTTCTTAAACATTCACTATAATTCATTTAGACAGTGAGAAAATCCCCAACTGCAGTGAGGAGAACCTTAGAGAAACATCAATTCAAAGAGCAACGGATGTTGAGAAGATGTTGCTCAGTCTCCCGCCATCGATTCATCCTTTCCCACTTTGGATTTCATATAATGCTGATCAAACCTTTTGCAAGTATGATTCATTTGACAAATGTCATTGCTGGGGGACAATATATGACTTAATAATAGACATAAACTGCTGATTAACTGGCTGCTCTTTACTGTATTATTAAATAGTAACTGCGATACCAGATACCATTTTTGTGTATTATAAATCATAATCTTTTGCACAATGCTTAACTATGCACTGAGTCTATACAAATTGAGAACTTTAGCCTCAAGGCTGTGTCTAAAAAACCCATTATTCATCATTTAAAAAATCATTAATGCAGCTGTCCATAGCAATCACGCAAAAAGAGAATGGCCATGTATTCTATGTAAAACAGACATAATCCAGGGAGCAAATGTTTGTACTGATCAAGATTGTATTTTTTAGTTTTAGAATACATCTGGATAAAACTTATACCCAGATGAGCGAGGAACTTAAAAAGTACCCCTACATAAACATTACTCCACCACTACAACTGAAGGCTCTAGGAACTGAAGGACCATGCTTGGTGCGTCTCAGTGAAAGTAAGGAATCTTTTGCTACACTTTTTTCTGTCAAATAAAGAGGGAAAGAGAACAGGTATGCTCTTTTGGACTCCCAGACAGGCTGTGGCATCACAGAGGATTGAATCTGCCACCTCATGATGACAGAGTCAACACTAAAGATAGAGCCAGGTTAATTGGAGCCTGTTGCTTCAACACTTTGGCACTTTTTAAATGTCACAAGCTTATCTGCACTGGTGGCAGGCTGGAAAACTGGATAATTTAAAAAAAAAAAAAAATTTTAATACCAATATACAAAATAAAAGTATCCCAATAAACTATAAACTAGAACAAAACTACACGAAACTGCAGACTTACTCTATGTACAAACATAAGCTGCATACAAATTGAAAATTCAATTGTGATGAAATCGATACAATGAAATCATATTTCTGTAGTTTTTTTGTTTGGATTTACATTGAGGCCAGTCATTTTCATTATAGCCACAAGTGGGCACATATAATAATAGAAAAATATCAAAAAAGATCTTATAATATAAATCATATTATATTATAAATTTTAAACAAAAATTACAATAACTAAGTCCACCAAACCTTATGGACAAAAATAGCAAGTGTTTTTCTCTTTGCACAGATAGCAAATAGAGACATCTGTCTCTGCATTTGATTTCATTCAGTGCACCCCATTCATTGCACCCTAACTCCCCAATTCATCCCAAAAGTACTGGATGGAGCTCCTCCACCATCATTCCAGAGAACACAGCTCTTCCACTGCTCCACAGCTCAATGCTGGGGGGCTTTATACCCCTCTAGCCCACGCCTGACATAGGCATGGTGCCAATAGGGTCATGTCCTTTAACTGCTTATCAGTCATATTCTCTTGGCAGTTCTTCTTTAGAGGGACTAGACTCACTCTGCGTCAGCAATGGGTAGACACATATACACTCTCTCTCTCTCTTTCTCTCTCTCTCTCTCTCTCTCTCTCTATATATATATATATATATATATATATATATATATATAACATTAACCCAACCTGAACATGGAGCATTGTACTCACCCGACTGCTGAGGAAGCTGCCGCAAGAGTTGAGGAATACAGATGTAGGGCTGCATCAAACTATTATTTAATGATTATTTAAAGATTCATCTAATTACTAATTTATTGATCATTCTAAATGTTTTTTGTTTGTGTGTCTGGTTAGTTAACCATAATAATGCAAGTAAATATTTCGCTTAATATTTTAATAGTGTCTTTAAACATCTTTTCTTACAAACACAAGTGCACTTCAAGGAATTATTTTGTAGCACATTTTCGAGACATAGCAGCATAGCAGCATGTCTTCATCAAGCTGTAAATGTCATTTCTGCACCACTGCAGTTATGGTAGCATAACACCAAACACCATTTTTCGGCTGTTTATATGTTTCTTTTTTCTTTAATGCCTGGGTACAAATGGGAATATCTAGCATCCATGCCATGAAGAATTGCTGCTTTAAGAGCAGTCTTAATGTAGTCTCTCAATAAACTGCTAAGTGTGTATGTACTGTATTTTGCTTGGGATTTTTGATGCTGTTGTTTGTCACTCTTACAGAAAACGTTGGCATGTATATAAGTAAAGACAAAGTGACTCCTCAAGTAATCAAGGTGTTCGACTGTCTTTCTGGGAAAGAAGTCAGTGTGAATGCTGATGAGCTGGCTAATTTGTAAGTACTAGTGTGTTCTCAGTTATTCGGAACAACTTTATTTATGCTGTTTTATTGCAACGCTGAGAGATCTGAGCAGACACTCACTGACGCTGAGACTTTAAGAAAACAAAATCCAAACACAGTAAAAAAAAAAAAGTTCAAACTGTTAAATGAGGTCAAGACGTGATTACAAGCATCATCTGATTGAACATCAAAATTCAGGTATGGTTGTGTGATCTGGTTGTGAGGGTTAACAATCTTAAAGATTGCTGTAATTTTGCAAAAATGAATTTGGGGAGTTTGTCAGATAGTTTTAAACTACTCCTGGTTTTATTGGTTTTAATTTAAATCCTCTACATATCCAAGACTGGACGAGCTTGGATTTTGCATTCTTGCGTGGTTTTATCTATGCCAGACTCAAAATGTTAGGATTGTCACCTGGATATGTTCACAATTACGGATCTCTGAAATCTGATTTCTTTGTGTGTTGTAGACTGAGAGACATAGGAGCTGACCAAACTTTCAGAGTGACGAAAACACCAAAAGAAGCCATAGTGGTATGTTAACAAACAGAGTAAGATTTTAAATAATGACTGTGTGTTAGCTAGTTCTCTTTATTGTGAGAGGGGCAAATCTCAGCTATTTGTAACTATGATGTAATACATAGTACACAAGGACACTGCATGTTTTAGGCACACATGAAAGTACATGGAATGAATCACAATTGTTTAAACTTAATAAATAAATAAATAAATAATACATGAATAAATTAGTAATAATCTCAACCTTTCCCTTGTACATTTTGAACCCATCCTGTGTCCAAGCAAAGAAAATCTTAAAATAAAATGTTCAATGAAGAGTTTCCAGAACTGTGAATTTTACCCATCTCATGTCTTTGGTGTCATGATAAATTGTTGTAAAATTGAACACATTTTGTTTTAGGTTCTCTTCGATTCAAGCTCTTCAATGAAAAAAGAATGTTTTGACACTCAGTGCCAGATGACTCGAATTGATGCTATTAAACAAGTGTTTGATAGCTTCTCCAACCGATGCATGGCTTATGGCTGGTCAAATTTTACTCTAAAGTAAAAACTCTTCATACCTTTACAGAGAACTTGGAAACCTTTAAGGTAATTTCTACCTGCTTTTTCTTCATATCTTTGCTTTTTTTCTTCGTTTACAATATGATGGCAGACAGATAAAGGGAAAACAAATAAATCAATCGAGCAGAGAGTTCTAGCAGCAACAGCAGCAAAGTCAACATGAAATATTATTTTTTCCCCCAAATGGCAACATGTAAACACAGCATTATAATTTAGTATTAAAAATGTTTAAGGTAGTGCTCCCAGTGGCATCTCAATTTGTGGTTGGAGTAACATTAACATGATATAAAATAGTAAGAAACCAGAATTACTATTTCAATATGTTTTACATATCTTTAAATATATCTAAACATATCTTTAAATGTATCTTTAAATACTTAAATGCAATATTTGTAATAAAATGTAAAATACATATTACTTAGGTAGTGTTCAAATCTTGAGGCAAATAACTTATCATGGAATACTTATTAATAATTTATTGTCTACCTAATTATTATTTTGATGAAGTGATGCCAGGTAGAAGGTATATAAACATCCATTGTAATTGTAGCTACATAGCTTTACAAATTGCATTTATTTTCCTAATTACCTACTATTATACCCCCAACGACATGTATATTTGTATGTGGGCATGATCATTGTGAGATATATGTGTCACGCCCGTGCGCCCGTACGCCCCAGGGGCGGTCCCGGGCCGCGGCTGACAGGCGATCAAGAACTCCCCCTTCAAAGTCTTGTCATGTTCATGTCATGTTTAGTTACGTTCTGGACTTTTATGTTAAAAAGGACTCTTGTGTTGACCCCCATCGTCTTCATCTTGGTTTTAGGTTGTGTTTGTCATGTGTCTGTTCATCGTTTGGTGAATGTGTATCACCTGTGGGCTGGTGTATTTAAAGAGGGCTAGTGTCAGCTGCTGGGGGCCGAGAATTACTCTTAGTGCAACCAATGCACTCAGGATACTCAGTGTTCACTGGTCTAGTCTGTGAGTC
Organism: Salminus brasiliensis; assembly: GCF_030463535.1. NCBI lineage: Eukaryota > Metazoa > Chordata > Actinopteri > Characiformes > Bryconidae > Salminus > Salminus brasiliensis. The sequence continues at coordinate 59,527,199 of NC_132879.1, forward strand.
CGTCTGTATCTAGAGGACTCTTCTGGCCGTAGCTAGGCAGTATTATTCTCAGGGTCTGTTTGGGGGCTACTGCAGGTCTGCGGCGATCTCGCCAGGCTTCACGGTTTTAGTGGGCTCGGGACCGGTTTGGTCATCTAGGTTGGCGGCTGACTCCCCACTCCCACGAGTCCCAGGCTCGGCCTGGTGGTTTATGTTTCTGTATAGCGGTTCAGGCTCAGCCCCGGCAACTAGTACAGCCCTAGTGCCTCGCCAGCCCCAGGTGTGTTCTTCTGTTTTGCCCCTCTTGGTTGTCACGGTTGTTGTTTCTGTTCTTCTTTGCCCCTCGTCATTCTTGCTGCTCTTTCTGTTTGTTTTAAGGTTTATTGTCCCACCATAAACTTCTCACTTTGGTCCATTCCCTGCGAGTGTTCACCCATTCTTGTCAAACCGTGTGGATCATGACAGTATGCCCTGAGCATTGGGATTTTACAGTAATTGAGAGATTTTAATTCATAAACAAAAAATTCTGCTCTTCTACTTTCAGGAATATGTTCATGGTCTTCAGACATCAACAGGGACTTTTCTTTACGATGCTTTGAATCATGGAATTGAAGAACTTGCTCAAGTTAAAGAGAGATTTCCAGACTGCAAATGTCGCATTCTGTGTTTGACTGATGGTGTTGACACTGGGTATGCTGCTCAAGTAAAATGTTTTTGTATCATGACACCATGAGAAAGAAACCTTGAGAATACCTTAAAACAGGGACCTATGCCCCTCTGGTCAACACCAGATGGCAAAGCAAGACCAATAAGAATTATAGACTATAATGATATGACCAATGAATAACATTTGAATATTTGTATATAACCAAAATTAAAAGAAAAGTTTAATAATAAAGTAATAACACTTAAGTAAGCAGTTGGCAGTGAATCAATGATACATGATGCTTTTGCTGAGCTGAATTAGTCATGTGAAAAGGTTAGGACACCCCATGAAAACATTTGCTTATTTTAATAGATTCAAACATCTGAACAGTTGATCTTCATTTAAACAATATTGAGTAGTTCTAACTTATACATCTCAAGATTCATCTGTCCTGGTCTTTGTTTTGATTACTTTACTTAGTAGTCTAATTTTCTTAAATTGCTTATTACATTTTTATTTACCATTACTATTTGAATTTTTTCTTCTATTTTAGTTGTTATGTTGTAAATATTTCTGTTGCTTTCATATTTTTATCCTTTTTATTTACCTCTCTTGATTTGTAATTATTGCTCAGCTACACTGTAAATGAGGGGTTTTCTCAGTGTATTTCTGATAATTAAAGGTTGGATTGATTATCAAGTATAATTTATAATGAGGTAATCTTGACAATTATTTGTAAACCCTTCTTCTGACATCAGTTTTCCTGCTGCATGCAGTGTGCCTACCTAATGCTCTAGTCTATTCTATTAGCTAATTTAAGATTCCAAGTGACTCCAAATGCATTTTGTTTTTCTGAAACTACAGGTCGACGTGCACATCAGTTAATGTCGCAAAGAAACTGATGATGTCACACATCGTTGTTGATGCTATAATTGTTGGCACAGGGCGCAACACTGTGTTACATGGAATCAGCAATGTCACAGGTTGGTTCACATAGTTGGTTCACAAAAACTTTAATTTTACATCTGGCTAAAGATGTATGTAACAGGTGAGGCTGTCTGATGACAAACTATCTTGACTTTTTAAGGTGGATGCTGTTTTAAACCTGAGACGAGTAAAGCAGCTATGCAGCTCTTTGAGATGGAAACAGTTTTATCCATGGAATTAAGGAAGGAAAAACAAAAGTATGATGTATCTTCCATTATGACTGAGGTATGGAATGATTTTATATAATATATATACTCCCAGTTAACAAATATATTTATCTTACTGTTTTTATACAAAAGGCTCATGCACAGATGAATTGTTTTTTTACAGAGAGATCTCAAGAACATTTTTAAGACGCATGCATATGATAAGAAACCAGAAACAAAACTACCGCCACAGATAAACAGTAAAGTGACTGTGACTCAGAAGTAAGTAGTTATATTTAGTGACATGTATATATAAATCATAATTAAGGTACTTTACCTACTCATGGGATATGTATTCCATAATACTAATTGAACATAAGGGACCTAGGGACATGTCTCCCTCTAGGGTTAGGCGGATGGATAGAGAAGCCACATAGACTTTCAGAGAGGAAGGGGATCTCCCAAAGGTCAAAAACACTTGCAGAAATGAAAGCACAGTTTCCACAGAGCATGAGAGCAGGCCCATCTGCTGTTCTGTACACCTGTTTCCAAACACCTGCCACCTACCGCTATATAAAACCTGGGTAGAGGCTGCTCTAGCATTCCTAATGTGTGCTTTACTCCTTGAAGAAATGAAAAGAGTGCCACAGCTATAGCCAAAAGAACTGGGTAAGAAGCTAGCAAATGAGATCCTTCTGCATAGGAATGCCCCGGATCAGCATCAGCAGTCTCTGCCATTGTGGGGCCACCTGAATGACCTTGTGACCCTCCTTTTGAACTGTGGTGAAGACCAGAACATCTTGACCTAACAAGCTGACTTGGTCACATTCTGAAAAAATACAGTCATGTTTACTATGACAGGTCCACCTGTGCTCATTCAAACTTTTCCCATATCAAATGAACTACTTCTTGGTGAAAGCACCAGTGGTTGGGTCTCAAAGATTGCCTCGAGAGGTTGTCATGTTGGCCTGCAAGGAGAGAAAACCATGTGTGTGCCCACATCCATCATTTTTGCATTAGACTCAAAAGCACTCACGGCTAGGGTCAGCCTGAAAGGCAAAACTTTGAACTGGTATAGCCTAGGCATAACAGAGGAAACATCTGTACTCCAGTGTAACTGGAATGTGAAAGCTTACTACGTATTTAAAATTGGTCACCTCTGGTCTGTCACCATGGGCCGGTGGTTTTGCGTGGCATTGCCTGGTTTGTCGCTTGAATCTCGGTTGTGTTTCTGAACTACACACATCTATGCTTGGTGGGGGCATTCTGGGGTCTATTTGTAATGAAAACAATGATTAATGTGATCTGGAACTATGGGTAAAGACCTGATTGCTGCTCTACAAACATCAGACAGTAAAGACTGTGCCAGACACACCTGGTAACACACCCTTCCATGGCTAAGAGTCAAGTATCCCATTGACTGGAGAGCCATATTTAAGGGCAAAATGCCACAGAAGTCCTGTAAAGAAGAGTGCAGGGCCAGTAGCAGAAGGGAAAGAGAGTTCACCTTAAAACCAGCCATGAATTCAGCCACAGAATTTTCCCCAACAGAAACCGAATGATCATCAGACGCTGCTTGCAGAAAGAACTTACTTGCTTTTGGCACTGCAGCTGCTGGACCATCATATGGTCAGTGCAAGCTTTAGCAAGCTATGAATTGGTGCGGAAGGCACAGTAATAACAGACAGTGTAGTGACCTTCCAGTCTTGTAAGTGTGAGGAAGCTGCAGTGGTGAGCAGCAAGTCCAGCAACTGTCCATGTTTGTTGCCACTGCCCAGCGTTTACAGAGCTGCTATCCTCTTATGGCATGGGTTAATCAAACACCTTGCATCATAAGATTCCAAAACAGCGGACCTAACTTGATTTATTTTTATTTAGAGTTAGTTCAGCTTTAATGTAAGTTGCCTAAATAGCCTGCCAGGCAGTTTTAGAATAGGCTTCTTGTAAAGTATATAAAGTGTACTTTGACCAGTCTTTCAGTGCAATGATTTCTGTAAACATGCATGTAGCCGTGATTGCACAAGAAACCAACATTTGACTGATGGAGAGTGTTTAGTCAATTACTTGTCAGAAATGGCCACCCACATAGTGTTACCCATTTTTTTTACAGTACATAAATATCACCAAGCATTGATAACATTTATCTTGAAATTAAGACTCAAATTACATAAACCATAAAAGAGTGTATAGTAATTAAAATGTTCTTAATATATATATTAAAAATACAGTGTACTGAAAAAGAAGATCATGGAATCCAAGTCAGGCCGCTTTATGGAGAAAGACAAGCGAATTTTGGAGGAACTCAAGAGTCTTCACTGTGACCCCCATCCATACTGTACAGTTCTGCCTTCTGAATCTGATTTCAGTGAGTACTAATGATTGATAATTTACCGGGAAATGTGTGTGTAAATGCTAGAAACCCCCAAAACATTCTGAATCAGAACAAACATGAACTAATTACAAGATTTCATAAACTAGATTAGATGACACATTTTTAAGCTACATGATCTTCAACAATCATAGCATCTGTTTAAAATAAATGGTGACAACATTCTCCAGACATTTTTCATTTGCCGTCTGATCAGAAATACCTACCATTTAGTTGCACTTTGTGCAGTTGTGCTTCAGATTAACATTTACATTTAAGGCATTTATCAGACACTCTTCTGCAGAGTGACTTACAAAAGTGCTTTGCTATTTACTCAAGAAAACCTCAGCTAGTTTGAATAGACTAATAATTCAAAGATACCTCTAATCTTAGATATTACTAAACACAAGACAATATGGAGACCATAATACTCTACTCTTCACCCAAGTCCTCTCAGAAGAGGAGGGTCTTCAGTCTGGGTTTGAGGACAGCGAGCGTTGAACTCTGCTGTTCGGACACCCAGGGGAAGTTCGTTCCACCACTTCGGTGCAGGACAGTAAAAAGTCTGGACGCTCGTCTTCCGTGGATCTTAAAGGATGGAGGGTCGAGCCGAGCCGTACTTGAAGCTGGAAGGTGCAGGTCGGCTGAAGTACGGAGGGGCTGGCTGGTCTAGTCCTGGCTTTGTAGACAGTCAGGGTTCTGAATCTGATGAGGGCAGCAGCTACAGGAAGCCAGTGAAGAGAGAATGCAGCAGCAGAGGAAGAGCTGAACATGGCTGAAGAGAGACTGAACGAGCACCTGGGTGACTCTCTAGAGAGGAAGGGTGGAATTCTCTGGATGTTGTACAGGAGAAATCTGCAGGACCGAGTCAGAACTGCAACATGACCTGAGAACAATAACTGATCACCCATGACTACACCAAGGCTTCCAGCTTCTGGTTAAGTTTGAGGTGGTAAGCATCCATCCAAGAAGAGACGTCAGTGAGACATGCTGAGATGCAGGTAGAGACCTGTGTGAGACGGTGGGAAAGAGAGCATGAGTTGGGTGTCATCGGCGTAACAGTGGTAAGAGAATCTATGAGAGGATATCACTTTACCAAGAGAGCGAGTGTAGAGTGAGAAAAGAAGAGGACCAAGAACCGAGCCTAGTGGAACGCCAGTGGAGAGACTATAAGGAGCGGACGTGTCGCCCTGCCATGTTACCTGGTATGAGCGTCCCTGCAGGTACGATGCAAACCATTGCCATGCAGAGCTGGTAATTCCAAGGCCGACAAGGATAGACAGGAGGATCTTGTGGTCCACTGTGTCAGAAGCTGCGGAGAGGTCAAGAAGGATCAGAACCGAGGACAGTCTGGCAGCTTTAGCTGCATGGAGCTTCTCTGTAACTGCAATGAGAGCAGTTTCAGTAGAGTGTGCAGCTTTGAAGCCAGACTGGTTAGGGTCCTGAGAATTGTTCAAAGTGAGAAAGAGAGACAGTTGGTTGTAGACAGAACGTTCAAGAATCTTTGAGAGGAAAGAGAGAAGAGAGATGGGTCTGTAGTTGCCGATGTCCAAGTTGGCAGACTTAAAGGCGGATGGTACATGATCTGACAACAAAGAGCTGTTCATGATAAAGGAGATAAAAGGAAGAAGGTTTTAGCTCATCTGTTTTGACAAAACACTATCTATCTAATGAGTTGGCTGAACATGAACTACTAAACATTACATTCATGTGGTACACACAAAACTAGAAAAATAGACTAAAACTATGGGTTACTTAAACACAAGAACAGGAACACATGACGAGAGAGCATGGCTAGAGATAACATCTAGGTGAGAGGCATAGATATAAGCAACACATCCGGGTACTTTGTCCACCCATTAGAGCGCATATCCTTCAGCCATTCAAGTTCTTGCTGATCAGCAACCAGCATCATTGTATAAGAAAATAAATTAGTCAAAATTGACACACAACTTGGTTTAATCAATGGTTTTTCAATTACCTCATCCTCTCTTCTCATAATTCTCTTTTGCGGGGTAACAGCTAGAGCCTCTCCTATGCAGAATTTGTACGGGTCCTGGAAAACCTGGAAAGTCATAAAAAAAGCTAAAATTCAGTACAGAATAGTCCTTGAAAAATAACAAAATTGAAAAAAGTACTTAAAAGTCATGGAAAATATTGTAATGAGTTCCTGTTGATTATATTTATATATATATATATATATATATATATATATATATATATATATATATATAAAAACTAGAAAAATAGACTATATGTATGTGTATATATATATATATATATATATATATATATATATATATATATATATATATATATACTAATATAAAACACAAACTATTATAGTAGCATTATTTATTACATGACCAATTGTGGCCTTTCTATATGACCGTTTTGGTCGTGGTATTATGAACGTGAATTACTTAGATAGCTAGCTAGCCTGGACAACAGTCTCTTAGGTACTAGCGTGGATCAAACATGTCTCACAGTCGAGCTTTGTTCAGTCAGAATGCCAGGGAAGTGTTTGTTTAACCAGCAATGGCTGGAAAATGAGCACTACAAGGACTGGCTTCAGACAGATAGCGCAAATAAGCACATGGCGGCATGCCGTTACTGCATGAAGAAATTTGACATTGGAAATATGAGTCAGCATTGAAAAGCCATATGAAAGGAAGTAAACACTGTGAACTGAATAAAGTGTAGAACAACTCTTCTGTTAAGAGTTCTTTTTTTGCAGGAACATCGCAGCTAAAAGCTTTGGGAATTTTGCTCTGTGTGAAAACTTATCATGGAAAAATATAAGAGGAGTTTAAAGAGTCGAACCTGACATCATATGAGATGGTGAAAGCAATGACTAAAGGATAAATTTGCTAAGAAAGGCTGAGGCAACAGGACATTTTACATGGATTGTCAAATAGCATGAGAAGGACTGCAAAGGAGAAGTAGAGTAACCTTGATGATTTTAAGCTAAGGATTATGGAGACAAGCATCCTCTCATGCTGGTGAACATTTATGCTGCAGGTGCTCTTCCAACAACCAGCAGTCTCTGCCACACTTAGTACCTTTTTATTTTAACATCAAAAAACTGTGGTCCTAGATAACTTAGATCTTTAATTATAGGCTAACACTAGATTTGGATGTCACAGCATGCAATGCCCCAATTGGTCTGATTGTATGTGTGTTTCTATTTTGACATTGTTTTTAGGCTTCTGGAAGATTCTGATGCAAGGTCCTCCTGACACCCCATACGAGAACGGTGTTTTTGAGCTCTATTGTGAGTTTGGTCCAGACTACCCAGTGAAACCACCACTAATGAGATTCTTCACACCTGTATCCTTTTGATCCATTTTAACAGTGACTAGGGGTTTTAAAAGAGGCTTACATAAAAAACCCAACCCCAATTCAACCACCAGACCAAAACATCGCAGAAAATGTTTTTTTTTTTCTTCCTTCAAGTCAAATTAAACAAAAACTTTTAAATGCAATGTTGTGAGAAATAGCAGGAAAGAGAAAAATATGTTTACAGGAGCAATCTACTGTTCTGCAAACCAACTAGAAACCAAGCCAAAACTTGGATCAAAGAAAAACTTGCCAAAACCAAACCAGAACCACAATGTAAAACAAAACAGGACACTCACCCTCTATTTGTGAACACAGTTACACAGACAGTAGAATGAACAGAAGTAACACTAGGCACTGGTTACAACAAGCTAACTAGAAGCAAACATCTTGCTCTCCCCAGCACCCCCTGCTGTAAGCTCTGGCCTCAGTAAAAGGATAGTTGGACCGAGGAAGAAAGAAAAGAGCAAGACTCCAGAACACATACACAAAGTAATACACAATCTTGGTTGAGGCCTATCCAGTGAACCCCTTACATCATTTTTAATTCTTAATTCTGGTAAAGATTTACTACTGCAACAAAGCAGAAACTAGAAAATGTATTTAATCAATAACAAAAAAATAATTTGCTAGCAAAGTCAGAGATATATGTTAGTGGCAACAAGAACTCGAGACTGAGCTTTGTTGATTTTCTACTTAATTCTGATGAAGATTTACCACTGCAATGTGAACAATGTGGGAAGGATCTGCCACAACATATTTGATCGTAACTACTCAGCCCATATCACCATGCGAGAGATACTGGATGCTGTGTATGGGCTCCTGATTGCTCCTGAGCCAAAGGATCCCTTAGACAGGTAGACAGTTAAAGGCTTTCTTACATCATCTACAGGCAAACCTGTAGGAGCAATATGATGCTCTGTGGCTATATCTAGATAAGACCTATGGTGTATTTCATCGATAGCACATTAGGAGGTATTAATTGCACAGGACAATATTAGTGACAGTTATTATTTAGTGATCCCATTAATCTTCATTACAGATTTTCATTTTGATTGATTTCTTACTTTCATCATCCTATGATTTTTCCAAAAACATGAAATAATATAATACTTGTGTAAAGTGTTCTTGCAGAAGAATACATGACTAGCAAGGAGACATATGAAGAAGAAGCTCGGAAAAACACACAAAGCAATGCAAATACATCAATGGATGAAGCAGAAAAGGTAGAAAATCACACCCTTATCATCACTAACACACTTAAAACTCTGAGCCATGTTCATAAAACGTGACGGCAGATTGACCTAAACTTCAGAGGAAACATTGTCATGGTACCACATTTATGAATGAGAATTACTGTCGAGTGATAAGTCAAGTCAAGTCAAGTCAAGTCAAGTCAAGTGGGTTTATTGTCATTTCAACTACATACAGAGTACACAGTGAAACGAAACAACGTTCCTCCCGGACCATGGTGCAACATAGACAGTGCATACAAGACACAAGTGCAACACAAACAAACAAGTGCGGACAGACAACACAGTACAGACAGAGGATAATAAATAATGACTGTAGTGTGCAAGTTGTGCAATGTGCGATAAATAGAGTCCAGTGAGGTAGTAAAGTTATCAGTGCAAATGCTTGTGCAAAAAATGCTTCCCATGTTATCTGGGATAAATGGTTGGAAAGAGAGAGAGAGGGAGAGAGAGAGAGAGAGAGGGAGAGTGTAAGATATCAGTTCAGGAGTTGAGTTGTAACACAACTGCCATTTTTCCCAATTTACAACTGACAAGGTTTCCATTAGCGATTCATTAGTGATTCAGACAAAACAACCTCTGATAGTCTGACACCCCTTGACATAGTCTGATGATAAAAGTCCTCCCACATACTGGACATTTTGTTACAGGGTCTTGCACCAGAGGGACCTTGTTGTAATCCGATTCACCAAAGGCCAGCGATGGCCAGCCTACTAGTATCATATTTGTGTTCAAGTTTCTGTTGTACATGGCATGGAATTATGGTTTGGGAGGGTTTTAGAGGGGCTGTTTTATGCAAAGCTTAGAATTGATGCAGTATATGAGCTTGTGCTTCAGTTCTAAGTTGTACATTTATGTAAGTATGAAACAGAAATTGTTCTGTTCCATCTGTGGCCAATTATAAACGCTTCAGAAGGGCTGCTGGGGTGAACTGACCTTGAGACTTGGACTTGTACTAATACTGTTGTTTATGTGTGTTTTATTCAGAAATATGTTCCAGAACTGTCAACGATGGTCATACCTCCTAATCTGAAATGCCCACTGACAAAGAAAGTGTTTGTAGATCCAGTTAAAACTAAAGATGGATTTACTTATGAGCGCAAAGCCATTGAAAAGCACCTTCAGGGGTATGTTCAGTTACATTACCATCACTTTAGTATATACTTTGAAATGCCAATCAAGCTTTTTTGCTCCCCGATCAGAGTGCCCTAAAGCTGATTGTCAGCTGATAACGATTCGATCTGATTTGTGTGTTTATACACATAATACAACCCCACAACATGCCGCTAATTAACAATATTAAACACTAGTACAATCACTGTAATATAAGTGAACAGTTTATATGATTACACATTTTAAACTCATTCATTTATTTTGGGAGCAACTTTTTAGATGACTGTTTTATTTGGTGTTTAATATCTTATAATCCAGTATGACTACCAACAGCAGAAATGTATTAATCTAGTATTGGTGTACCAACTATGAAAATAAATTAATATTAAAATCGCTTTTACCTGTGTAACATCATTTTGTTGTATAATTCAATGGTATATATAAAATGTCTTGTTGCTCTTGGGGCCCCCCTTGTGGTGTTGGAGTTGTGTAAAAGTGGATATATACTGTATATATATATATATATATATATATATATATATATATATATATATATATATATATATATATATATATATATATATAATATTCTATTTTCATACATATTGTAGGTCTCGCACTGATCCACTGACAAAAAAACTGCTAAGGAGAACAGACTGGAAGGACGACAGGGATATGAGAAGAGCTGCAGAGGAGTTTCGGACATCCCAGATTCAAGAAACTGTATAGATACTGGATTGTTTAATTACTATTAATAGTAGGGTTAAGATGTGTTAGTAACAAGCTCTGAGATCATGGAATACTAATGATATCTTACCTAAATGATCATGCTCTGTTACACACAGTGGTCTTTTAACAGCAGGTGGATGTTATAGTATTTTAGAATCATTGATTCTAGTGATAAGAGGCTGAATCTCATTCAGTCTGTTAGCTAACTCGTGCCACAAATTAGTCTCTATACAGAAATCATAAGAATAAGGATAACAATGACCATTGTTTTCCTATTGTCACTACTTGATTGATTTACAATAATCTAAGCTAGTAAGTACCATTCTCATCATCACTTCACAATGTTTAATTCACCATTATATTATCAATAATTTAAAAAGTGTCAGTAAAACTTTTTAACTTACCTTTGTAATACCTAATTCTGCTCTTTAACTAAAATGAGCATTGGTGAAATGTATGGATGTTTCTTCAGATTTATTTTTTATTTTTTTATTATTTTTTTTTTTTGCAGAATTAGTTATCTGTTGTTGAAACTGTTTATAGGAATGAGTACCTGATCTGATCTGAATTCATAAGTCTGACATTTGTAAAAGAAAACCACTATATTTACATATGTACCGAGTGTGGGTTTTCTATCTATTATCATATAAGGGATGCTTTTAATTATATGATAGATCTTTTTAGGGATGCCTTTAATTAGGCTTTCAATAGTGTTGTTTGGGGTAATAAGAAAATATATGGATTTTAATGGTGGAGAATAAAGGGAGATTGGAGATTGTACGGTTGTTGTCTTTTATTTTGTGTTCTACCACTAAAGAGAACATTAACGTCTACATTGTTTTATTTAATGAAGATCAAACTTTTATTAACTCACACGAGAGTTAATATTTTATTAATACATGAGAGTGACCCTAATTATATAATGTACTTAGGCACTGATAATAAAGCAAGGAAAAAAAAGATAAATACACAAAAAGGTTGACACATAATTACACAGTGGAAACATTATAATATATAATATTGTATAATATATCTTATACATTATATTCTTATTTAATTTTTTTATTGTTTGTACTCCCTCCTGCCTCCGTCAATTATGACAACTACAATTCCCACATTCCCCTTCAGTCTGAGGACTTACATGTTCATTACGCCCAATCACACAGTTTTCCAATCCTGCTCATCCGAGTTCTAATTCAACACACCTGCTACACATTAACTTCTGAGTATATACACTTTGTTTCAGTCTAACTTTTTTCTAGTGTATTTGTCATGGCTTGTTTTAGATTCTCCTTTTTGTTTTTGTCTTTCTTGTTTGGTAACTAGGTTGTTTGGTTTTCCTGGATTTGACTCTTTTGGCCCATGTCTGCTTTGGTTATTATTAGCACTCTAGTCTGTTCACACTAGTCTGAGTGGACACTGCAGCACTTTGTCACTCTTTCTTATCCAGTCACTCAGGATGAGAAAGTCTGCTTAATGCTTAATGTTAAATATACAGTGAATAACAAAGTAGTTAAAGAAAATGCAGCAGGTATAATTTCATTCAGCAACAAGAACATTAGTGAGATCAGGATGTTGGATGATCAGATGCTGGTCTGCTCCTATTCTATTGGCAGTACTTCTCTAGGACTAGACAAGCTGTGTGTGATTAGTGCTGAATAGATAATCTGTGTCAGCAATGGATGTAACTTAAATTAACTGAATGCATCCATGAGAAAGAGTGCAAGCCACCTGCAAGCTAGGTCACACTATAGCTGGTCACCAGGCAAGCATGTGTTTCATATCATCAAGCTAGTTTGCAGATCGCTTTAACATTCTTGGAGGAAAGCGCTAACTGCCCAACTAACTAACAAACAAGCAATTACAAACCAGTTTTGCTCTCCTGGCCCAGTGATCTCCTCTAGATAGTGTGAACTTTTAGACAGTTGCACCATTTATCCATCATCTTCTTTAAAACTTCAAAATGGTGCCAGGAAAACAGGAGAAGTCTTGATAACTCTGTTTTCCTGCCACCATTTATAGACTGATCCACTCATGAGTGCCATATTCTGCTGAAGCAAGACTTACCAGTGTACAGTATTATATTTCAAGATGGCACCGGTGGAGCAGGGTTTTGACCTGAGCCCCCTGCTGTACTCATTATACACGTATGACTGCATGGCCACTTCCAGCTCTACCATCATTGTCAAGTTTGCTGACGACACTGTTGTAGTGGGACTGATCTCTGACAATAATGAGAGGGCCTACTTGGAGGACATTATACACCTAGAGAACTGTTACCATAATAATAATCTCCTCCTCAACATCAGCAAGACTAAGGAGCTGATGGTGGACTGCAGCAAGAAGCAGGAGAGAAGCTACCACTCCATCAACAGGGATCAGTGGAGTAGCAGTAGAAAAATTGGACAAGTTCAAGTACCTGGAAGTTCACATCTCACAGGATCTGTCATGGTCTTGCCACATCAACGACCAGTATGTTCAGCATAGCACATCATTTGGACCAAGCTTCCTGACCCACAGATCATTTACAGCAAGCTATTCTGGATCAAGACCATGAAGACTGTGAAGGAGCTCAGTGAACTCCAGCGTGGTACCGTGATAGGATGCTACCTGTGCAACCAGTCCAGTCGTGGAATTTCCTCATTACTAAATACTCCACAGTCAGCTGTCAGTGCTATTATAACAAAGTGGAAGTGATTGGGAATGACAGTAACTCAGCCACAAAGTGGTCAGCAGATGCTCAACAGACCATCAAACTTCTACAGACCTTCAAATTGTGGCTTTAGATTAGCTCAGGAACAAAGAGTGTAGAGAGCTTCATGGAATGGTGAAAGGTGCACGTATTTGTCACTGTACAGTGTACAGCGAAATGTTAACCCATCTGGTAGTAAACACACACTCACACGTGTGAGGCAGCCAACTCCAGCGCCAGCAGAGAGGGTAAAGGGTCTTGCTCAAGGGCCCAACAGTGGCAGCTTGCCGAGCCCGGGAATCGAACCCACAACCCTGTTATCGATAGCCCGGCGCTCTAACCACTGAGCACCACTGCTCCTCATACATGAAATGAATGGGTTTCATGGCTGAGCAGCTACATCCAAGCCTTACATCACCAAGCGCAATGCAAAGCATCGGATGCAGGGGTGTAAAGCATCCTGCCACTGGACTCTAGAGCAGTGCAGAAGTGTTCTCTGGAGTGACCAATCACGCTTCTCCATCTGGCGATCCAATGGATAAGTCTGGATTTGGCGGTTGCCAGGAGAACGGTGGTACTTGTCTGACTGCATTGTGCCAAGTGGTGGAGGTAGAGTCTTCTACTGTGCTTCTCTAAACGTAGTGGCACCACAGTACCTCCTGATGGAGTAAGGTGGTACTTGCAATCACTATGTGACTCAGAGAATTAGGATACCGCAATAATCTTTTTTTATTTTCTCATCTATCAAGACAGATAAAGAGGGGTAATTCGTTTTAGGTGGTCAGATAATTTAACGTCTTGCTCTGCTGGCTTCAGTGGAGAGCTCATGCACAAGTCATGAGCTCTAATGTGTAAGGGCTAAGCTCCGCCCCTCAGCTGAGGCTCAGCTTAATTGTGACCAGTTAAGATTTAGGAATATTAAGAATATTTCTTAATATTGAGAATATTTTTTACATTTCTCAAAAATTTATAAAAAATATAAAGGAATTACTGATCTTTAATTTAATTATGTTTCATGCTCAAATTAAATTTAACTGTATATTTGTTCATGTGTGGGCCACTGATAAATCATTCAATATTTCATTATTTATTGTAATGCTAATATTTTATGGTCACTTACAGATTTCACCTTTTGGCAAATGTACTTTCCTTTTAAAAGTATTTAGAGCTTCACTGGTAACTCAAGTGCCACTCAATTGAACTAGGAGACACAAAGAGAGATAAAAACTAAAAACAAATGCAAATGGATAGGTGGCTAGAGGAACCCAGAGCACAAAACTATGAGGGGAGATCGTGACCATGCCTGAGACACTATACAGAATTGATAAATTCATGAAATTGAGCTAAACATGAGGCAAAAAAAGCATTAAAGACTTTCAAATTAATCAAATAAATAGAGAGAAAGTATTCATATGTGAGACACAGGTGTGACAAAGCACAATACAGTTCCCCAAGTGGAGCCAGGTTATGGGTGATCTGGGAGGGGGTGGAGCTCATCCTTTTCTGGAAAACTGAAACTTAGCAGTATAAAGGACACAAGACTTTCATTTTCAAGTAGATCACTGCAGCTGCTGTGTATGTCCTGTCTGTCGGGTTGAGTTTTCTGGGCTGAAGTAAGTCACAAAATTCTATTTAAAAAAAATAAAAACCTTTAAAAAAAAATTAAAACCTTTAAAATAATATTGTTAATACTACCTGGCTGTCTGTACCTACAAAATTAAATACTAGACTAGACTAGTACTAGAGAATGTTTCTAAATTCTAAATCGTGTAGATCTTTAAAAATAATTATTATAATTATTTTTGTCATTATATTACAAAAAAAAAAAAACCATGCACGTTACATGCATCATGTTATACAACCATGCCTAAATGTTTGTGCTGCAGTAGCATTCTTTTATGAATAGGAAAGTCCCTATAACCCCACCATTTCTGAGAAACAGAAACTTAGTGGTACAGTCACAGGAAAAGCGAAACTATCAGTAGATCAGTGCATCTGTTAAGAAAAGCCTGTTTAAAGTTGTTTATATCAGACACCAATGTTATGTGACAAAGGCTAAAACAATGAAATTTTAGAAAACATATGGTAATGTTCTGGAAAATATAAAAGCTGTAAAAGTTAACAGTAAGCTAATATACATTGTGGTCAACATATTTCACTTTCACTTTGTACCTGACTCACCTCTTAAGCTATTGTCTTTTTGTGTATTTCAAGTGTCTGTTTTTTTTGTTTGTTTGTTTTTTTTTTGTTTTTTTGCTGTGATCTAGGAGGATTGGAGTATAGTTGTGAGATCAGAGATGGCAAATCAGAAAATTTACAACTTACTTCAAGAACAAAGGCTGGAAAAGTACTACAACAAATTCCTTGAAATGGGAGTTGAAAATGAACAAGACTTTTTAGATAGCTTCTCTGACAAGAATTTGGAAGAAATGGGTATGGATGTGAAATATAACAGAGAAACTGTGAATGTAAACTGCTGCATTATCTGCTGATTCTTAGTTGTTAGTTTGTTGTCCATTCTTAGATATTTCACCATCAAAGAAAGAAACAAACAAATCAATGATTGTCTTTTTCTCCTTGTTATACATTGCTCTGCAATTCCATACTGGTCTACTCAAGGCTTCAGTCAAATTGAGAAAAACCGGTTCACTAAACTGAAAGAGCTCATCAAAAGACTTGGCACTGCAAATCAGTCTCAATGGAAAAAAACACTGCAAGCATTCCGACTATATTACACATTCCCACACTGTCAAGAACAAAAGGAACTTGCAGGTAAATATAGACCTTTCACAAAACCTTTTATTGTAACTTCAAAAATACAGATCACTCAGTTACTCTGTTTTGTTAATGAACAGGAATGGATGCTGACCAGAACACTGTGGAGGATCTTATGTTGAGGATTTGCCATGAGGAGAACATTGGTCCTGGGATGTCAGTGTGTTTATTTACTGCTGAAGGAATGCCATTGACAGATGACCCTTTTTTCAACACATGTGAGTGATCATTATTCTCTGTTATATACAAACTGGTTTTAGGAGTCCTAACCACTCTGTGGATGATGCAGTGGTACATCCTTCTGTAAAATGGCTTGTGTTAAAAAAAGGTTAAAATGATTCCAGAGTGGTCATGCAGAGTGAGGTAAGAAAGCAGAATGCAAGTGTAAGGGATGTTATTTATTGACATCCATAGTGTTGACACATGCAAATTCAGCCTATACTGTGTGGGTTGGCCTCATGATTGGGATCATTGTCCTGCTGAAAGGGGAATTGTCTCCCAAACTTTGTTTTTTTATTAACAGAGCTAAGTTAGACTGGTTATCTTGAAGAGTATCCCTGTATTTCACACAGTCTGTTCACCCGTCCTTTTGTTAATGGCCAGACCACACATAAGAAACAGCATCCCCGTAACGTACTTTATTCAGTCTCCACTGAGGAATCAAATCTTTACAATTAGTTAGCTTGGCTTGGTTGTACCCTGTCAGTTTGTTTCTCTATTCAGTTTGGTACCTTTTTATGTCAGTTTTTTCTTTTTTTTTGCTTTATTCTTTATTAAATATTACTTAATAGTACTTATCCCTGCCTCGGCCTCCAAGCTCACTGCCATGACATTTAATCATGCCTGACTGGTTTGATTTGACATTTTAAACTGTGCAGCATAGAGGGACATGTCAAGGAAAGCTGACCCACTGATTTCTTAGAATTCTTTTTGCAGGCTGCTTTTCTGTTTTGTATAGGTCATAGAAGTGTTTTAAGGGACTTGAATAATGAATGTTATTAATATTTAATTAGTACTAATAAACATTTTCAATACATTTAACATTTTATGAGGATTGAAAATATTAAATAAATCACTAATGATTGGTTCTACATCCATGTCTCTGCTGGCCTCTCTTTCATTTGGCTGAACGATTTGTGTGGGGAACTTTTAATTCAAACATATCCTGTAGCATTGGAAAAGTAATTTCTTGTGTGAAACTTCCAAAGTGATATAGTCATACATTTGGAGCAATCAAAGTCATGCCAGCAGTCACAGGGAAGGGATAAGAGAATGGGGTAATGTGGGTCTAACGACAGTTGGAGCTTATTTAATGATTTGCCTGATTGTCCAGCCGAAGGAGTGTCACAGTAGGCCAGCCTTGAGGGTATACATTGTGCACCTGCCTCTTGACATATTTTATAGTATAGTTTGCGGTTTGCCTGTATTATGTAGGTAGAAATATGTGATCATTTGGGTAATAATACACAAACGCCACATGCTGTCAAAAGTGTGGGTCAATTTTTGTAAGCCAGAATACTAAAGATGTTGGAGATGTTCATGCTCAAATTTTATTCCGTGGGAGACAGTACATATTGAGGTGTTTTTTATCAATCATATTTTGTAGATTTATTTCTATAGCTTCTTGCAGATATTCACACTAGAATAAAGACCCTTTACTGCAAAAGAAACATGTCCAATCAAATTTCTAATGAACAACATAAGTACCTTTCTCACTCTGGTTTCTATTACTTCAGCATTACTCAATATAATTTCTTTTTCTTTTAAAATCCCTTTTAGGGTCACTGAAGGACAGGCATATTGACAATGGAAGCAAACTGTATGTTATATTTACTCTAAAGGAAAACCTAAGAGATTCCCCTCGCTCCCAGAGACAAAATGACATCAGAAACGAAGGCCCAGACACTGTCCGCTGCCACATTATGCTCAAGGTGCAGAATATTACTGTAAAGAAATTTATCTTGATTTTGCCTCATTTGTCTGGGTCCAAATAATGCATTACATGATTAATACTGGTGCGCATTGGATCATTTTAAAGTGTGCTAAAGGTTATAATGTGTATATTTACATAAACAGTTGTTTTTTTAGGGGGATTATGAAATCAAAGTGGACCTGGAGCAAAATACTTTGACTGACCTGAGAACAAGACTTTCATCGGAAAGTGGAATACCTGCACATGTGTTATACCCCAAGTATTTATTTCTTAGTTGATATTTCTTATCTGAGTTGATGTTAGTCATGTCTTTAAAATAAATCTTAGGGTCTGTTTAAATAGGGAAATCTGTAAATTGTATTCTGCATTGTATACTTGTAAACTACAGTATACTAGTTTTATGTATAAGTGTAGTCCACAATTCTCCCCTCACACCACTAGGTGGCCCTCTATATTGTAATTCACATTTAGGTAAAATCCTGATGGTAACAGCAGAGTACAAAAAAACCTAGCTGGCTCTTCTGTAAAGACAAATACCATTAATAAACAGTCAATACATGCATTCGAGCCTCAGTTCATTGTTACATAAAGTTATAGCAGTGAGTAACAGGTAAGAAAATATGTCAACTCTAACACTTAAATGCATATTGTTCCAACAGAGATGAGACTAACAGGAATTACAGTGAGACACTAGATAATCTTGGGATTGGAAATGACGAACAAGTGCATTTCATCTTATCCTCTTTTCATGATTCTGTACCGACTTTTGATGAGACCTTCCACAATGAAGTTAAACCTTCTGTACCACAAACACAAAAGGGCCTAAGCCTTTTCCTCTCAACACTGCGAGCCATTGTAAGTTTCTTCTTCATTAAGCAATCATTTCTAAGCTCTAGTACATTAACATCAGTTGAAAGTCTGGAAAACTACTGGAACAACTGGAAAACTAAAAATGAACCATAAGAAGTGTCAATCTTCCATTTCCAAGTTCCATCTTGTCTTCTTCAGTTCTGCTTTGCTGTAAAAGAAGCTTTATATGTGATAACAATAGCGCTGATCCCAGTGAGGGAAAGAGATGTTTTAAATTAAAACTCTGCCAATTCATTTAGTTTACTTTGTCATCACAGCAGATATTTACATAATATAAGTGAGATGTATTTAAGTAATTTACAGTTATGGGAGCCCTTTAAAAGAACCATCCACTACAAAGTCCAATATAATATGTTCAAATCAGTGACCATCCAAATGGTACTGGACAAAACAATTTAAATGAAACCATAATCAATACAGTATAATACAATACAATCTTCCAAACATGTTTCTACATCTTTCTTTGTTGTATTATATTATATTGTTTTTTAGTAGATCATTTCGTTTCAAGTTTATTTTCAGTAATTCTCATTTTCTAGGCAATAAGACACACTGGAAACGAGTTCAAGAAAGTGATCGCATATATCCGGAAACTAAGTGGATGCAATGCTCTGGCTCAAGGTTTATACCAGCTCATCTGTAAAGTTACACCTGTTACCAAAGTCCAACAGGTAATTTAATAATTAAAAGTATACATACAATTAAATAAAATCTGTACTAAATGGTATGTCACTGATACATTCCTTTGAAGGTTGCCATTGTGGAAGGGTTGTACTTCCTCTTCAGGGAACTGTTGCCAAGCCGAACTAAAAGAAATGGGGACAAGATCATTGAAGATGAGGATGTTTTTGAAAACTCACCTGCTTGCTGGGCCTATCTTTTATCTCAGGGGGTGGTAAGCACATATGCTTAATTTCTTGTGCAGTCAAGGCAAGCCATGAGTGTTCATGTCTTGACTGTAGCAGAATGAACTTCTCTAATGTACAGACTACCTGTGATTGCAAAAGGTGCTGTCAGCTTTATTCTCTGAAATACTGTGTCTGACATACAGTATTGTGGAATATCTTTCACAATGAGTCTGTATTTAGTTCACTAGGTAAAGAACTTTCTGGTTTTAGTTAAGGTAACTGTTAAGGGCCTCAAGCTGGTATTTTCAGCCATATTTATTATTTACATTATTACAATGTTACTAAAAATTATTGATTAGCCAGTTATTAAGTTTATATGTTGAAGTAGGAAGCACGCCAAGAACAGACAACCAGCAACAGGGTCATGGGAGCCCAAAGCTCATTAATGCTCATGGAGACCCACTTAAGAACTTACAGGACTTAAAAAATCTGCTGATAATGTCTTGGTGCCAGACACCACCGGACACCATGGTTTGTTTAAGGAAACACCAGGTCATGCAAAATTCAAAGCTTTATAAACACTCCCAGACCCAAGAATGTGAGTCAGTGTAGCATGCAGTGTTACATTTAAAGCATTTAGCAGACGCTCTTATCCAGAGCGTGCATTAACACCGCGCATGCATGCTGAGTTTTAATATGAAAGTACAAAACAAATGGGTTTGGAGGATGCTAAGATGTATGTGACTAAACACTGTGTGACAAAAGTCTGTATATACCAAGTGCTACATACCGCATTCTGGAAAGTCTAAATATGTGCACTTTATGTAGTAAATAAAAAAGAATTCAAATCTGCATGCACATCCACATTGCAATGCACATTTTATTGCCATCACGCAGGCATGTGCGTTGATCAGCTGCAATCTAAAAATTATATACTGGATCTACATAACAAATTTGCAACAATTTGCTTTTTTACTTTTTAAGTAACCCTAACTAGAATGTTAAGTAAAAGCTAAAAACTTTTTATTGATAGATTATCTTAGCCATGAGTTTACTAAAGTTTGGCAAATGGATAAGGATGAGCCATGCAAGTTTGAAAAAGTATGTTTTTTGTTCATAGAACAGATGCCACAAGACTGCATACTGTAGCTGAAAAAGGTTCATTCTATTTTAAAGGCACCTATTCATAGGTAAAGGTAAAGGTAAAGGTGCACGTATTTGTCACTGTACAGTGTACACTGTATAGCGAAATGTGTCCTACGCATTTAACCCATCTGTGGTAGTGAACACACACACACCCACACACACACACACACACACACACACACACACACACTAGTAAACTAGGGGCAGTGAGTACACACACACCCAGAATGGTGGGCAGCCAACTCCAGCACCCAGGGAATGGAACAATAGGACAATGAGTTGAAATCTATCCAAACATCTTAGCTCCTCCTCACAACTGTTGAGGAAAGACACTGGGTTGAAATGAGTAGGTTCACTATGTGCACTATGATGTATGGAGTGAGACCTATTCTATCTCATGATATATGTAGTGGGTCAGGATATCATTGAATATTGTGCAAATTACACACATAATATTAAATTTTCTGTTCAACCTCTGGATGAGTTCATATGTAAAATATTAGTAAGCAGACAACATTCCAATACGACCAAGGAACAACACATTCTTGTTACTCCATAATGGTGTTAATTATAGGTCAAGTAAAAACAAAAAAGGTAAAACATTTAATATAAGAGAAAACAGAAACAGGGCTAAATAAATAAAAAAAGAAATGACTGAGTTAAGTTTATTCTGGGAATAGAGAACACTAGCATACTAACACCTTTACCTTAATCACTAGTTTACCATAATTGTGTTACATTCTATGCTGATTGAGGCAAGACTCATACATTTCTGTTAAAGAGGGTCCAAACTCAATTACAAAAGAGAAAAAGGAAAACTCTGTGTTGTTTCCAAAAATGACAGATTTTGGTGTGGTACCAATTGACAATTGACATACAAATGCCACATATTACAACATTTTAGTGAACCCAAGAGAAAATAAGAATAACACAGACAGCTTTACTCATTCATATGACATTAAGCAAAGATTTCTTGCAAGTGACAGAAGAACTTGTAGGATAATCTGAGCTGTTGCTGGAACAAACTGATCCCTGATTACAGAAAGACATGTAAAGAAATGGACAGACAGACAAGGTATTGGCATTTGTACAACAATAGGAAGAACATAGTACCAATGAGGGTTGTGTATTATGGGCCACTGTGGCCATTGTTTCTTTACTTGTTACAGTACAAACTGGCTCACAGATGGAAAAGGAGGTTGCATGTACGTCCTTAAAACACTACATGAAACTTAGAATTGTGAAATTTGGCAATGAACGATTGAGGCACATGAGAGTTGCAAAGTGGATTGGCCACTTTCTAAGCGATACTTGCCCTCGCAAGCAGTCGTCATGCCCAGCTGTTTTGTCCACAATTATGTCACTTTGGCTGTGCCCTGTATGGCACATCTGCATCCACAGTAGATATATAAGCTGGGTTTATACTTGATGCATTGCAACTGACGTGAAGGTGCATGCACCAAAATTGAGGCAAGGGATGTAACAGTATTTGTATTCTATGATAACTGTAGTCTTGTTTATCCCCCCTTTGTGTGCAAGCTAACATTCCTGCTGATGTTGTAGTTGTGTTTCTAGCTGGCTTCGACCCTTGTCTGTACATTGACTACATTTACTGTTTTTGTTCTTTCTACATATTAGAAAGAACATAATTTCTCACATTAGTTCAGCACCAGATATTATATTGATAATGTAATATTTTTCTTTATTCCAGGATTTGTTTAACATTATTATATATTGTAGTGATACATGTAAAATATGAGATCTTTTCACTTTCTACAGTTTGACTGTGTTTCTCTTTTCAGCATGAGACTGCAGAGCATGAAAATTATGCCAGTATATTTCTAAAGGCCCTGACAACAGATGAACGTTTCTCTGAGCCAGTCCGAGTACCAGGAGTGCCTGAAGTCTTTGACAGGGTGTATGTTCTTGAGAAAATAAAGGGTAAGGACTTTCACTATTATAACCATTCTTATGTCAAGAATTTCACTGTTGACAGACTTTTAACACTAAAACCATCACTATAATTAATTTAGATGGTGAGAAAATCCCCAACTGCAGAGAAGAGAACCTTAGAGAGTCATCAATTCAAAGAGCAATGGATGTTGAGAAGGTTTTGCTCAGTATCCCATCAGTAAATGCTTTCCCACGCTGGATTTCATATAATTCTGATCAACAAAGCTGCAAGTATGATTCATTTTCTTTGAAATGTAACTGGTACTGAGCTCAAGAGACGCTTAAATCCGCCACGTCCCAGTGGGTTAAGAACATGTGTTGTCATTGTAATCTTTCACAGAAAATTATACTTATTATGATCCACATTTTGTTTAGTTTTAGAATAAATCCAGAGAAAAATTATGCCCAGATGAGCGAGGAACTTAAAAAGTACCCCCACATAAACATTATTTCACCATTACAATTGAAAGGAATGGGAGTTGAAGGCCCACTGCTGGTGCACCTCAGTGAAGGTAAGCAGTCTTTTATTACAGTTTTTTACAAAAACAAATAAATAAACAAAGACAAACATAAATACATTAAATAAATAAACACAGGCAGGACACCTTTTTCACCCTCTCCACATTATTCTATAGTCGAGAGTACATCTATTAAGGTAGAGTACTAAGGTAGAGACATCTACCTTAGTATTTAGGTTGAGGTAAGGATTAGGATCAGGGTAAGGGTTAGGTTGTGGGTTAGGCTGGGTTAGATTTTGGATTTCAACAGAAATTGGAGAAGGACTGTTTGGTCTAGCAAGTCATTATAGGTGTGTGTTTTGTACGAAGCTTGGGAGATTCTGTAATTGGATGTTCTTCTCCCTTTTTTGTTTAACACATATCACCTTACTGATATTTTCATTGGCTAGCAAAAAAAGAGGGTTGGGAATAGGCCCCAAGAGGACTTGCATTATCATAGTTTCCTGCAACACCAAGCAGGGTAAAACCACTGCCAATACATGCCTACACAATTTAAAACAATGGCAACAACAGATACAACAATGGATAACTGTCGCATGGTCATATATCAAGCAATTAATACATTTGTTGGACTACAATTCTCCAATGTTCTGACTCATAGCTCATGAAGAGAGGATTAAAAATGTCAGAAATCTTGTGTCTGGCATGCAACAAAGCAGAGACGCCATATGAGGGTGCATCTTGGGTTTGGTCTGTTTAGACATACTTTAGTCTGTAGTCTGCTGAACACTAGTATGATAGCTCTGCAGGGCTGTTCGTTGTTTGACTGTCATTACCTGCTACACCCTCAAATGTGATTCTGAAAATCTGAAAAATGAATGTCTTTTAGAAATTTAGTTTTAATGTTGCTTTTCTACAAACATTTACATTTAGTTTCAGCTTAAAAATGAGATCCTTGTGTTTCTGTGTGATTCCTACTCATAAAAAATTCATAATAACATGTTATTATCAAAGTACTGAAGATATTGTCACAGTATTATCTCCACAATATCAGATAAGTCAGCTGTTCTTTATTCATGATAAATGAAATGAACTGTTGACATTTACAAGGTTTTTGGTGTGACAGCCATGATATGTAACCAAAGTAAGCTTCAGTACAATAAACAATAAATATACTGAAAGAACCAGACCTACGAACGACACATTTCTGACCACTTTGGCAGAGAGGAAGAATCTCTGATGATAAGCATTAATTCACAAAAGGACAACATTTTTTTTTCATATTTTTTAAAGTACTACAGATAACATCTTCTCTTTAATTACCATGTTAAAATGGATTGGTTGTGTAATTGTAAAAACAAGCAAATTCACCCTTTGAAATTAGATGATTGTACTCTAAGTTACAATTCTAAGTTACAATGCAGTATCATGTTTAGTTTAATACATCCATAGACATTAAGTCTGGTTGTTTTTTTTTTGTTAATTGGGCTCCACATTTGTTTTAAATGCCATCTATCCTTTTTACTATGCAAACCTGATGAATAAATAAGCAGAGTCCAAAATGATTTCATATTTTATAAATGTATTCACTTATTTACTGTACAAGAAAGGGTAATGCTGCTCCTGTTAATGTATCCTTTTTGGAGATACAGTGTTTGGTTCTGACATTGATGTTATGTAAAACAAACAGGTATAAAAAAGGTTCAGAGTGGTTGAGGTTAAAAGCCTTGAGACATCACTTTGGGAAATATACTATAAATCCGTTACTAGACATTGATGAAGTTCAGTTTTCACCATATTCTTAAAATATTTCCTGTCTATATGAGTCCGGCATTCACCTGCAGAAATCTCACCTTTTGCAGAAAATATCGGCATGTACATCGGCAAAGACAAAGTTACTCCTCAAAACATTAAGGTGTTTAACTGTCTTTCTGGGAAAGTGGACAATGTCAATGTTGATGAGCTGGCCAATAAGTAAGTATCCATTATCTTTACTTTTAGCTTGCAACTTTATGTATTTTACTTGACAGAAACTAATATTTCATTTTATTTACAAACTATGTGATATTTTGATAAGACATTTTTGCATTGCACTTTAACATGTGGATAAATCAGTGTGTGCAGTAACGTTGCCATGAAACGCTTGATTGTTCGGTGATCACACTTCAAAAGTTTGGCAATTTCAAGACTGCTGCATCCTTTTGCAAGACATCTCACAATATTTGACTTTTCGGAGTCCGTCAAATCTCTCTTCTGACCCATTTTGCCAAAGGAAAGGAAGTTGCCTAATAATTAAGCACATTTATATAGGGTGTTGATGTCATTAGACCAAACCCCTTCTCATTACAGAGATGCACATCACCTGATTTACTTGATTGGTAGTTGGCTTTTAAGCCTATAGAGCTTGGAGTAGGACAACATGTATAAAAAGGATGATGTGATCAAAGTACTCATTTGCCTAATAATTCTGCACACAGTGTATAATTGTGTGGAAGAGTAACACAGCGTGGTATATGCTGGGGGGGAGGGGGGGTTATACCCCTCTAAGCCAAGCTCAGCATTGGGCTATTGGCTAGTCCATTTCTATGGAGATTATATAAGCTGTGTGTGAATGAGGGCACCTTAGAGCAATAGAAAAAAGGGTGTCCACGAACATCTGGACATAAAGTGTACATATATTAAACAGTTTGTTAGTTATTATTGTTTCATTTTTTTTATTTCCCAGTACTTTTGGATATAGTTTACACTTTAGTCCTTAAAAAGAATAGCTCAGATTATTCTCTGACTTTTTGAAGCTAAACAGTATGTCAACATTTGACCCATATTCAATGCCAAGAACTGATGAGCAAATCAGACAGCACTCGTATATTATCCAATATATTTATTGGACTCACAGATGAAACACAAATGGTTTGCTGATAGGCCTTCCTTAGTGTGCTCATAGGACCCCAGCCAACACTGCTATAAACACCAAATGGGTGTAAAACTAATTTTTCATCTTTGTTCCTAATTGTACATTTAGGTTCTAATGCCTGTTTTTGGTTGTTGTTTTGTTTTACTCATAAGACCACAAGGACATACCAACAAATAAACCAATTATTCCAAACCAAACAATTATTCCACAAACCCTGAACTTCTCATTAGTTTGCAGAAGTATATAACAATCATATTATTGCAAACAACATTATTGGGCAAATATGCTTGATTCAAATGGTCTTTCAAATTAGAAACTCTTTTATAACAAAAAGGGTGGAGATCAGTAGCTTGTCAGTAGATGCTAATTTCGACTGACGAGCAGTTTCAAAAACTGGGAATGGTGGCTATACAAAGACACAAATGTTAACAGCGCTAAACCCTTAGTACTTGAAGGATTTACCTCTAAAAAGTCTCTTTATTATTACAAAGCCAACATTCTCCTAAAAGTTGACTATATGGCAAACTACGCTTTAACAACAGATAATAGCTCTGATAATGTAAAAAGGCATCAAGGAAAGCTATGAATTCGCCATCATCCGTCAAAATAAAATTCATGGATGGTAATCAAGTATTAATACAATCCAAAAAACAGCAAAATTATCTCCAGTTCTAGCCCACACAAAGTATAATTCATTATTAATTTAGCTATACCAAATCTTAATATATTTTAAAATACATTGTTGGAATAAAAAAAGATTTAACTGCTCTTAGAACTCCCAGTAGATGATTCCATTTTGCTGCCGTACCATTTGGCCTGAATGAAGTTGCAGCAACATTTTAAAGACTGATGGACAGTGTCATGAGTTATACACTATACACTATATACAGTCATGTGAAAAACACCTTTGTCATTTTAACATTATTAAACATCTAAACACTTGATCTTCATTTAAACAGTATTAAAGACATTGAGGTAAAATAACTAAACCAATAAAACAAAGATAAATGAAGATATTGTCTTACAATATCATTAAAGTAAACTAACTGAAGTTTTCAGCCAAGGGGGGAAATGGCAGCTGTTAGGAATTGGCATTAGCATTGGGTGATTCATTACTTCTAATGTTTTTTCAATTGCCTTTTTAAGACATTTCTTCAGTCTTATTTGTTTAATTATATTACCTACATCTTTTAACCCTGTTAACATCCAAATGTCCAAAATCCAAATGTCAAGATGTTTAAACTTTTTCACATGACTGTAGATGATGTAGTGAGATCTTTCCTGGGATTAGTTGGCTGGCCTAGCAGTCTGGTCAGATTTTACCAAAAAAGATAAACCGTCAGAAGAACAGGACTATGAATGGGCTTTCCAAGACCTAAATAACTGTTTTTGCTGTTTTTAGCTGGTGCTAAAGAGTCCAGACTGAGCAGCCATTCATTGTATAGAGAGATATGTCTCTCAAGTGGACTTGAGAAAAGAGGCTTTAGTTATTAAATGGGCCCTAGATGTTGCATCCAATTCTGTTACAGGTAATCTACAAGGACCGTAAACAGAATGTAGTGGCAGGCTTTCAGTATAGTATAGGATCTGGACTTGCATCAAGTGAGGGGCAGGGTTTATTACCTGATTGGGACAGCTAGACGGTTCCTGAATGCCAGCTACCAGGATTTTGGATCTAGACCTCATCCAGGTCTTTATTTGGGGCCTGGCCTGGGGACATCTGGAGCTACCATTAGGAAAGGGGGACTGAAATATGTTCCATTCATTTTCTTCTCCATCCGGGTGTCAATTTCTATCCGGAAGCAAATATAATGTGGTCACAATCCATGTAGAATTCTCCTTCCATAAGGGCTGTTGACTTGTTACTACTACAGGTTATGTGAGCACTGAGTTGCAATGCATTACATTTGCTCGAACAGACTTCTACACTATTTCATGTTTATAACATCTGCTTACAATCTTTGTATTTTCTAGACTGAGGGATGTAACAGCTGACCAAACTTTCAGAGTGACAAAAACACCAAAAGAAGCCATAGTGGTATGTTAACAAAAACCCTTTAACCCCTTAATTAATACAAATGAATTTTAATACAACTGCGGCTTTTTGGTTAAGATTTCCAGCTAATGAGAAGCAAACTTCTCCAACAGAATCACTTTTGTTTTGTTTTTTTTAGGTTCTCTTTGATTCGAGTTCCTCAATGAGCGAGAAGTGTTTTGACACTCAGTGCCAGATGACTCGAATTGATGCTATTAAACAAGTGTTTGATAGCTTCTCCAATCGATGCATGGCTTATGATTTTAACCATGTGATCTGCCTGGTCAAATTTGATTCTACAGTGAACACTCTTCATACTTTCACAGAGAATCTGGAAACTTTTAAGGTAATTTCTAAGTTTTTCTATCCAGATTTAACAGGTTATAGTATATAAGCATTAAAAACCATCCATGACATTGTTTTACTGGTGCTGAAGGAGTGTTTCATGTTGTTATGGTGTGTGTTGTGCTTTCACTGACTTTTGCATTGAATTAGGATTTAAATGTTTCCTTTTTGGCTAATGATATACTCTCTCTCTCTCTCTGTCTCTCTGCTTCCAGTGTCAATTCATTAATATTATATTTCTCATTACAACATAATACTCTTCAACAATCTATATTATTTTGACTAACAATACTACAGTTAATAATTAATTAATAATGGATAATACAGTGATTATCATAATGTCATCATAGCCTTCATTATACTATAAGAAAGGGGCTGAGGGTGCTGATTTGAAGTAGTATGGCATGGCTTGGGAGTGGGGTTCTGGAACTACCACTGACCAACTTAGAATTTAAATATTCTAAGGCAGATCAAGAAATTATACTGATTAGGTCACAAAAGCATGAAGTAAGTGGAATTGTTGCACAGTGATGTGATAGGGCAGGCGCAAAATGGGAGGGCAGGGCATTCAGTAAAGCCACATCACCAGAGAAAAGGTGAATGGCTACAAGCCTCATCTGAGAACAAGAGGGGAAGGTACAGCATATGCAACTGCAGCCTCACAAGGGAAACAGAGGCAGTGGATGATGGGAAGAGAAGAACCACCTTGTGAAAGCTTTGGCCTTCGGATGCAAGTCGTATCAAGTTTCTGCTTGGAGCTACTTATTATGTACAAAAACCCTTGGGCAGTGGGAAGGTGAAGATCCAAAACTACGTGCTAGGAATGGGACTCTGAAACAGCACGTGGAGCATGTACATTTTGCTGTTTTTTCAGCATGTAGAGGCAAAATCATTTTTTTTTATCTTTAGCAGGTGTGTTTGATAAGCATATAGAGGTTAACTACATGCCCATTGTTGGTGGCAGCAGGGTAATTAGGGTTATGTGTGAGGGGCAGGGTAAGGGGCATGCGTATTGGCAAATGGGCTGATGCATGAGATGGGTTCTCATTGGCAGACATAGGTACTAAACTACAGGTTCCACATTGCATTGTGGTAACTACACTGAGGCCGGATATTATATTATACTCTCAAAATAAATGGATAGCTTATTTTATAGAGCTAACAGTTTCATTTGAAGATGAAATTGGGGCTTATGAAAAGAAAAGATTGTATGCAGATTTGGTGGCAGAGGAGAGAGAGTGAGTTACGGTGTAGTGGGTGAATGTGAATTAGAATATGGGTAAATATCAGAACTTCTCTTACATTGTGTTGACTGACTACATTAGGTTACGTTAGTTACTTTCTGTTAACCCTAACGTACACTACTAGCTCTGTATGAGTTTTACATAGCAGCTGCTTAATATTGCATATTGATTAAACAGCAATCATTCCTCTATTTCTGGAAAAACACACAAAAAAACTATTAGCAAGGGGACAAAAAAGAACTGTCTACTATTTTGGATTTTGGTGACAAACCTTTGCCTTGTGTAGAGGGGTAGTCCAGTACGGTTTCCTTTAGACAAGCCTGTTGTGATCTATCTTAATAGCTGATGCATTTTGGTGTCACTGTTTACCACTGTTTTTTTAGCAACTGTATAAGCATATGAACCATAAAACAAACTTTAATAAACACTTTATGAAGCTTTTCTGAATAACCGTTCTACAGCGGTCAGTATGATTGAATTCATCTTTAATCATCTTTAAAAATATGGTTTAAATTTAGATAAAACCTAGAACTGGCTTCCTAGCATGTAAGCATCTTTCCGTCTGATTAATCATTTGGTACAGAATCAGTTGTTGGAGCAAACATTTCCAGATCAGCTTTTTGATTTGTTTTCAGGTTATCTGGTTAGCATTAGCTGTTTAATGTATCTTTGGTCTATGCATCTTGTCTTGGGTTTTGTTGTTGTTATCGCACTATTATTCACTATTATACTGTCCAGCCCTGTTTTGTTATGACAATGAAGCTGAATTAAATTGAATTGACTTATCGTTATGGAGATCATATTAGGGACTGATGAAACTGTTAAAATGTTTTTAAGAACACAGTGCATGAGAATATAAATTACTCATGCTGATTCAAGTTTACTCTTGAAAAACATTATTATGATCATTTTCTATTTTCAGGAATATGTTCATGGTCTTCAGGCAAATGGAACAACATTACTGTATGATGCTTTGAATCAAGGCATTGAAGAACTTGTGAAAGTCAAAGAAAGATTTCCAGACTGCAGACGTCGCATTCTGTGTTTGACTGATGGCTGTGATGTGGGGTATGTTGTTTGTGTTGACTAATTAAAATGACATGAAATAGAAATGAAAAATAAAAAAAGGGTCTATGGTAGTTTTTATTAAATAATTTTACATCTCTATGTTTTTTGTCTCCCAAATTAAATGTCCCATTGACCTCTTTCCTCCTAGTCACAGTTCTAGTGCACTTGGCAAAGTGTGTCTAATCTATAGTATACTAGTATAGTGTGTGGGCTTAAATGCCACAGTACTGTAAAAAGGCATTGTCACAGTAAATGCTTTTAGATATATAAATACAATGTAACATTTATCAAAACTTATCAAACCAAAAATATTTTAATTATGAAATATATGTTAATCATTTGTGTTAATCTCTAGTTCAGATGTGGATCTGCTTTTCTGTTGGCTCACTGCCAGTAGAGACATTCGTACTTGCTAAATGTAAATGGATCTGCATTGATCAAAAAGTTATACTTTGGATTAATTTGACATTATCTATAGGATATTTGTCCCAAAGGCTTAGGGATCTAATACATTTTATTAATTTACTGATCTACTGTTTTAGTATTTCTTTATCCTAATTATATTAAATCTTCTTTTTTAAACCAGCAAAATAATATCTGACACCACCCATCTGAAATCAATCACCCCTCCACTCCTGTTTAACTGTGCTGGTTTTCAGTTAAGAGACTGGTGTTAAAGATACA
Source organism: Salminus brasiliensis (assembly GCF_030463535.1). Classification (NCBI taxonomy): domain Eukaryota; kingdom Metazoa; phylum Chordata; class Actinopteri; order Characiformes; family Bryconidae; genus Salminus; species Salminus brasiliensis. The sequence goes on from NC_132879.1 coordinate 59,558,724, forward strand.
TTTAAAATACATTTTGCTGGCCAAACTTATTTTATGTTAGACTTACCCTTACATATGTTATCTTACACACCTGTGGGTCATAAAATCAAACATAAAATATACATTTTCAAATCTTCAAAATGTTTCTGATTTATTTGAAAAAAATAGTTTATGTTTCTCTATAACTGTAAATTCATATACCTTTAAAATACTTTCAAAATAACTTCTTTACATTAAACAGCTAGTTTAGTGGTGGTCTCTCTTTTTGCTGCTTTGCCATCAGCAACAGGTGTCTAACTGAGCCTGAGGGTAATTCTATGTATTAAATGATTTGAAATTATTTGCTGAGCTACAGTGATAGTATGTGTTTCTTCTCTATAAAAAAAACAAAATAATACACAGATCGAAATCCAATTCAGTTGATGTTGCGAAGAAACTGATGGACTCAAACATTGTTGTTGATGCTGTGATTGTCGGTGAGGTGCACAACACAGTGTTGCATGGAATCAGCAATGTCACAGGTAAGTTTTCACATTTCAAGTTTCTAATTTCATTTTTGATTTTACAATTGGATAAAAGTGTCTTTGTTATGCGCAAAGTTGTTTAATCCTACATTCTTAATATTTTAAGGAGGATGTTGTTTTAAACCTGCCACAATAAAAGCAGCTGTACAGCTCTTTGAGATGGAAACAGTTTTGTCCATGGAGTTGAGGAAGGGGAAAAAAAAGTTTGAGATATCATCCATTACAACCGAGGTGTGAGATATTCGATATATTTGAAATGAGAATGCAGTTCAGATGAGTTAATTTTACAACACCTATAAAATGATTTATGCAGCTTTATAAATGTTATTTGCACAGATTTTCACTCTAATATTGTCCAAAAAAATATGAGGGTGTAAATAGTGTTCATCTTCAATCTTTTTGATAGGAGGACCTAAAGAAAATTGTTCAGACCCACCCATATGACAAGAATCCAGAGACGAAACTACCCTCACAACTAAACAGTAAAGTGACAGTGACTCAGAAGTAAGTAATTCTATCATATAGCTGAATGGTGCTGTCAGTGTACTAATGGATGTAGTTCAGTTGTCCAGTGATATAAAAGTGTCATATTTAAATTAATTTTCTAAATAAAAAAACAATCGGGCCAAACACCTATTGTCATCCATCAACATGGAGAACATCAGATCAAGTGTAAAAATTAAATAAGACAGAACCGTAAAACACCTGCTTTTAGGAGTATCAAAACTGGCACCCCTCTGGGTGTGGTGCCCTTTGAGAACAGAATACATGCTTCGCTCTTGCTGCCATGGATCTACTCATCATTCATGCAAATACGCTCTGTCCTCTCTTCTCATTAATGGACAATGACGTGCCTCTGGTAGTAGGGGCAGTCAACCACTTATGGCTAATACCTCTACTCTAGAGAGCTATGTATTTGGCCCCGGAAGTGGTCGCTACCCTCAAGTGCGCTAAAGCCACAGCCACATGCTCTGTCTGTGACTCTGGGCTGAGTCTAAAGGTATTACTTCTTTTTATGCTCTGTGTCAGACATGCTTTGCTTTCTGCAGGATCTGTTAGATTGAGGCAGAGCCTTCTCCACCATTAAGGTGTACTTTAGCATGTCATGTGACAGTATTCCTGGGGGCAAACATCCATAGGTTTGCTGTTTCATGAGAGGTGTGTGCAGACTGCGCTCGATTTTCAAGAATTTGAAGAGTTTCTTCTTGTGACGTATCTTTAGTCCTGGATACACTTTACCAGCCGCCTTTCAAACTGCTGGAGAGCATAGAACATTGGTGTAATGTCTCCCTCTGCTGGTCTAAGTGGGGAGCTCATGCACAGGACATGATATCTCTTGAGCAAGGACTAAGCTCATCTTAGGCCCAGCTCTAAGCACACAGGTGTTATTCATTAGGGGATTGATTACTACTCCTCAGAAGCACCTCTTTTTGGAGTGCTCTTGGAGCCCCCGTAAGCCTATACTCATGTGATCGTGTTTCTTGTTTACTACTCCAGTTTACTGCTGGGATATGGGTTTGTCTGTGATGTACCTGCTTACCTGTTTTGTGACCTCTGCCTGTTCTGATGATGAGTTCTGCCTTAGCCCTAATAAAGTCTCTAGGCACATGCAGCCAGCCTCTAACAGTATGTTATAGTTGGCCCAAATGAGAACTATGTCAAGTCAAGTCAGATTTATTTGTAGAGCTTTTTACAACTGTTGTTGTCACAAAGCAGCTTTACATAATTAGTCATTAGTAAAAGACAGAGACAAAAAGAAATAACGTAAGAAGACATGAAGGATCAAAGAACCCCAGTTAGCAGCCAAAAGCGACAGTGGCAAAGAGAACCTTCCTCAAAGCTGGAGGCTGGAGGATTTTTCTAATTAGGGGCCAGGAGGCTGGACTGTGTGTGTGTGTGTGTATGTGTGTATAGGGAACACAGTAGGAGCTTTTGGGCTCCTTTGAACAGAGTCAACAGTATCATCCCAATACTTATCTCATTAGATGGTGGAAGCCATTAATTTAGTGTGTGCTACCATGAGCCTAAATGCATCTGAGCTCTTTTTACATCTTGGGCTCTTTTAAAGGGGTTTTGTTAAGTGATAAAAGTGCTGCAGCTAGCTGCTCTTCACCACATACGTTTATTCGATTTTATCAGTTGGATGTTTCAGAGCCTTATCTGGCACATACTGTCCTCAGTGTTGGCTCTTCTTACTTTATAATATGACAGTTTCTTGAACAGTATGTTCTACTGCTGGGATAGGATGGGGGGTAGGGTGTCTCCCCTGTTGCCTACATCTTTCCCATCGTGAGATACTGAATGAATGATGAAAGAGAATGCAAGGTTACTGGATTAACCCTTTTCTAAATCAGGAGTGGGGTACATCTCCACACTTCCTTCCTTGTGCTTCACTGGAAAAGAGTGGGCCGGGTGCTCCCCTGCTGTGATTGGTCTATCAGCTAGCTGCCAGACATGGTGCTATTAGTATGTCCATGGTTGTTAACAGCAGAGGGTGTTTCCCATAGTGTGATACCTCAGTCCTGATTCAGAGAACCAGGGGTATGCGAGTAAGCTAGCATTTTAATGGCTGTGTGAGGGTGCCTTAAGCAACCTACAGATTTTACAGTCATATGAAAAAATGAGGACACCCCTTGAAACTCCATGAGCACCCCATGAGAACACATCGTTGTCGTTCAAAACCTCAAAACTAATTAGATGTTAACTTTTAGAATTAAAAAGTATTCAATGTATCACTTTCAAAAGTGATTTCATGATGATTATGATGATTATATTGGGTATATCCTGGTCCACTTTAACCCCTTGCTACAGTTAACAAATTATTACCCAAACTTTACTGTTTCTTGTTACTACTTTCTTTCAGAAGCTTGTTGATGTCTGGTCGAGGTTCAATATACTAAATGACATTTAACCCAATATTGGCTGTGCTGAATGTACAGGCTCCATTTGACCCTGTGTTGAAACCAATTGACATTTATAAATGAGACCAACTTATGTTCAATTTCTTGTTTATTTCTATTAAGATATAGATCACTCATTCTGCTGCATAAAAAGAATAGTTCAAATAAATCATTGAAAGCCCAATATTGCCATGACCTTTAGGTCCATGAGAAGTGAATGGAATATTTCCAACACAACTGTTCATAATGTTTCATATACAGTAGGTTATTATTGAATACTGTCTATACTAATATATAACAAAATATAACAATTCTTCAAATACAGTGTACTGAAAAAGAAGATCATGGAATCCAAGTCAGGCCGCTTTATGGAGAAAGACAAGCGAATTTTGGAAGAACTAAAGAGTCTTCACTGTGACCCCCATCCATACTGTACAGTTCTGCCTTCTGAATCTGATTTCAGTGAGTACTTAACAAACATTTATAGGCAAATAATAAGTGATAACTACCTATTATGAATAATTACAGTACTAAACATGGCATACACCATCTTGGATTTCTGACTAAAACTAAAACCAGAAGAATATGAAAGTATGTATGCAACAGTTCAGAATGCATTTGTACACAGCTAATTTGTTTCATTGCTTTTTAATGGTTATAGATTATTGGGCTTTTCAGAAGTTTCATAAAAGACATTTAGTCAAGGCTGCAGACGTTGATACATACAATAAACTGGGAAATAGATGCATCTGTTGTGGGAAATGAGACAAAGAACACAGATAATTGGTTAACAGAATGTTTCTCTAATCTTTTTAATTTTAAGCAGATTATATGATTTCACATACCTTTTTGCTTAACTGTCATTCCATTAATTAGCAATAATTTTTTTTACATATTATGCATAAATTCATCTAATGTAAATGTGTTGATACTACAACATTTTAGGCTTCTGGAAGATTCTAATGCAAGGTCCTCCTGACACCCCTTACGAGAACGGTGTTTTTGAGCTCTACTGTGAGTTTGGACCAGACTACCCTGTGAAGCCACCACTAATGAGATTCTTCACACCTGTATCCTCATGTTTATGTCCTTTTTCATGAAACATGTGGTGTTTGACTGCTGAACAATCAGTATCAGAAAACTAAACAAAAATAGACATTCTTAATTCTGATGAAGATTTACCACTGCAACGTGAACAGTGTGGGAAGGATCTGCCACAACATATTTGATCGTAACTACTCAGCTCATATCACCATGCGAGAGATACTGGATGCTGTGTATGGGCTCCTTATTGCTCCTGAGCCAGAGGATCCCTTAGACAGGTAAACAAATGACCTTCTTACATCATGTGAGCAGTACAATGCTCTGTAACAGTATCCCAAAAAGAACTGCTGCATAGTTAAGAACTGTAGTCGTTTTAAAGTTGATAGTTTGAAAACTTTGGCATGTAAAGCAGCGTAATGCAATATTAATGATGCCACATAACTGTAGTGTCAGGTATCACTTATCGGTCGTACATCTTTACTGTGACAGTGGCTTTGCTACTACTTATATATAGTAGTATATAATCTATATATAGTACTTGCATATAATCTTTGGGCCTTGAGTTTTGACTTAACTTACATACATAGTTCAAAGGTGCTCCATTGTAACTAACCAAAAAAAGTTAACTCATCCAAATAGATATATAGACTTTAAATATGTCTAGATTTGAATGGACTCAATCTTTTTATTTATTTATTTATTTTTATATATTTATTTTATTTTGTAAGAGAAAACACAATACATACAATTATGGTGAATTAGCGATTGTTTTCAACTTGTGGAATATATTGAGATATGAAGCAAAAACATTAACTTAATACACAAAATAGCGATCTTAAATCCCCAGGGTGTGTCTAATTCACATTAATTCAGGCAATCAAAAAGTCTTGGGCCATAAACACTCAAGACTAAATGTGCAACCCCAAGTTCAGTAATTTTACCACTTACAGTGTAATTGCTGTTCCAGATGTGGATGTTTCATTACACATTACACTTTTCTTCATAATGTGAATCTGGCAGTTGCTCCTTATACTGTATCAGAATTTCATGATGAACGGACCAATAGAAATACTCCAAAATGACTTAGAATATAAACTCTTTAATTGACTTCCATTGATGTTTTATCCACAGATGTTTTATAAGAAAGACATTAAGTTGATATGATCATGTCTGTTCTGCAGAGAAAACTGCAAATATACTCTATATTTACACTATATTACAATATCAGTTATAACAAACACACAAACATATACACACAATGATTAAAAACTAACAGGATTGTTTCATTTATAAGAAATGTATACTCAACATTAATTTGATCTAAATTCTGTCAATGATCTTTAGGTTGTCTTCACATAGAGGTGCTTCCAGTTTGTCGATTGCTTCACCCTAATCCAAGATTTTGGTCACATGCCATCACAGCTTGTGTAAAATCAGTTTAATTAACTGTATTCAAATATAAATTCTACAGGAAATAGTGCTCAGGTATCCCTTATTATGACAATTCACCCTGTAGCCCAAATACTGATGGTATGATAAATCAAGCATTTCAAGGAAATATATATAAAAATAGATAATTTATATGTGGTCTTCCAAGCATCCTAGCAGAAGAATACATGTCCAGTAAGGAGACATATGAAGAAGAAGCTCGGAAAAACACAAAAAGCAATGCGAATACATCAATGGATGAAGCAGAAAAGGTAAAATATCACACCCTTATCATCACTAACACTTACACTTAAAACTGGGACACTCATTCATGAAACCTGTCCCCAGATTACTGTAATGTTAAAAGGACAGTTACTGGTTTTAAAACATGCCTCACACTTATCTGATCAACCCAATATTATAAAAGCTGGTTCTGACTTGGATTGAGAATCATGTTGATCTCCACTCTCTTCAGGAGTTCAGAGCTCTAATATGTAATTCAGTATCTTTTTGGATCAGGTTCTCATTCAAATTTTGGAGGTCATTTTCCCATGTTTCCTATTATTACACTATAAGAGGTTGTGCTCCTGTTCGTCCAAGCTTCCAGGGAATGTTTTAGAAAGTGAAACTATGACTATTTTAGGTGCACCTCATATTTTGAATTTGATGTAATGGTCGCATCATGCTCTCTGTGGCCACATGTAGTAAAAAGATGAATGCTAGCTGTTGCTGTTTATACAAATATAAAACTTTCTGAAGCTTTTCTGTTCCTTCTGACAAACATTTATAAACCTTGCTTGTGAACTGATCTTAAGAAACCACTATTTCTGTTTTGTGTTTCAGAAATATGTTCCAGAACAGTCAGAGGTGGTCATACCTCATAATCTGGTATGTCACCTGACAAAGAAAGTGTTTGTAGATCCAGTAAAAACGAAAGAAGGATTTACGTACGAGCGCAAAGCCATTGAGACGCACCTCAAGATGTATGTTCAGTTACATTAATACATATATTTATTATTAGTATGTATATTTTTATAAAATGCTTTTTATACTTTTAGTCTTGGTAAGTTTGTGGTTTCTGTTTATATTTGGAAAAATGTTTCTGTTTCTGAAAAAGATCATTATTACTTCAGAAGTCCAAAATTGTGTATATGTTTAATACAAATTTCAGGAAAGGTTTTGATCCATTGACAAAAAAACCACTAAGGAGAACAGACTGGAAAGACGACAGGGATATGAAAAAGGCTGTAAAGGATTTTCGAAGATCCCAGATTCAAGAAACTGAAGTCTGAAGTGTGGCAGATTTAGTTGGTGCTTAATTCAGAGAAATGTGTAAATATTGCATTCAGTAATTATGTAATTTGTCATTTTGTTATTAGTAGGGTTAAGATGTGTTAGTAACAAGCACTGAGATCATGGAATACTAATGATATCTTACCTAAATGATCATGCTCTGTTACACACAGTGGTCTTTCAACAGCAGGTGGATGTTATAGTATGTTAGAATCATTGATTCTAGTGATAAGAGGCTGAATCTCACTCAGTCTTTTAGCTAACTCGTGCCACAAATTAGTCTCTATACAGAAATCATAAGAATAAGGATAACAATGACCATTGTTTTCCTATTGTCACTACTTGATTGATTTACAATAATCTAAGCTAGTAAGTACCATTCTCATCATCACTTCACAATGTTTAATTCACCATTATATTATCAATAATTAATTAAAATTAAAGACTGTGGCAGTAAAACTTTTTAACTTACCTTTGTAATACCTAATTCTGCTCTTTAACTAAAACGAGCATTGGTGAAATGTATGGATGTTTCTTCAGATTTCGTTTTTTTTTGTTGCAGAATTAGTTATCTGTTGTTGAAACTGTTTATAGGAATGAGTACCTGATCTGATCTGAATTCATAAGTCTGACATTTGTAAAAAAAAAACAAAAAAAAAACATTATATTTACATATGTACCGAGTGTGGGTTTTCTATCTATTATCATATAAGGGATGCTTTTAATTATATGATAGATCTTTTTAGGGATGCCTTTAATTAGGCTTTCAATAGTGTTGTTTGGGGTAATAAGAAAATATATGGATTTTAATGGTGGAGAATAAAGGTGGAGATTGTACGGTTGTTGTCTTTTATTTATACTATTTTTTGTTACATTAACGTCTACATTATTTTATTAAGTTAATTAAATTCAACCTTTTATCAACTTTAAACACAATATAGTGACCCTCATTTATAATCATTAATAAAGCAAGGAAAAAAATATATAATTCAAAACCCTTTTGCATAATAACACAGTGAAAATATACAGTGAATAACAAACATTCAGATAAAATTAACATCACATTCTGTTTAACAATACTAGTCAACATGAACATGTGTTTCCTGCTACAATATAGTGTAAGTGTTTAGACCCCTCTAGCCCACACCTGGTATTGAGCAGCACAGTGTTGATAGGTTCGTGTTGATCTAGATAATTTATATGTGGTCTTCCAAGCATCCTAGCAGAAGAATACATGTCCAGTAAGGAGACATATGAAGAAGAAGCTCGGAAAAACACAAAAAGCAATGCAAATACATCAATGGATGAAGCAGAAAAGGTAAAATATCACACCCTTATCATCACTAACACTTACACTTAAAACTGGGACACTCTGGGCAACATTCATGAAACCTGTCCCCAGATTACTGTGATGTTAAAAGGACAGTTACTGGTTTTAAAACATGCCTCACACTTATCTGATTAACCCAATATTATAAAAGCTGGTTCTGACCTGTTTGGATTGAGCGTCATGTTGATCTCCACTCTCTTCAGGAGTTCAGAGCTCTAATATGCAATTAATTAATTTTTTTTTTAATCTGTGACTCAGAGAATTTCAGTCTAAAATGAAAGACCTATTGAAGCACCTGGGAGGAGCTGAGAAGAGAATAGCTAAACAGCTGGAGAAGCTTTGAAACTGGGCAGATCCAGGAAACCACAGCAGTCAAATCAATGTCTGAATAGAATCTGGGGTTCGATATTATCAATATAAATGAAGAATCTGATTGGACAGAAAAAGTCAGATTGTGTTGTAAAAGGATATCTCAGAGGAAAGAAATATTAACCTCTTTAACCCCAGAACCTCATTCTGTTCTCATAGAGATGGTTGAGCTATATGTTGAAATGTCTATTGGCCTAGATTGTACATTTATTAAGAATACTGCATTTATAACACTGAAAAAACTGAATTTTGTACTGCATTTTTATCTGATTGTTACCTTCACTGATTAGTATAGGACCTAGTATAGAACTCATTTCATGTGTTTTGAGTATCAGGATTATGTCTGGATAAGGCCAAACCACACCCAAGCTGCATTTAAACCAAATCCAAATTCAATCACTCAGACCACTCACCTTTCCGATCATGGTCATTGTCAGAACTCAAAAGTACCTTGAATTTGTGGTGTACTGACACTAGGTTTGCACTGTACACTTACAGTGCTTATCTCTACATTACACGCTACTGTTACGAATATATATATATATATATATATATATATATATATATATATATATATATATATATATATATATACGCTACATACAAATATTCAATGGAAGACCTTGTTTTTATTCAAAGTCATTTTTGAGCATTTCTATTGGTTCATTCTCGTAAAATTCTAATATAATACAAAGAACAACTGCCAGATTCAAATTAGGGAGAAAAGTTGAGCTGTGGAGCAGTGGAAGAACTGTGTTCTCTGGAATGATGGTGGTGCTCAATCCAGTACTTTTGGGATGAGCTGGAGATGAGGTGAGATAGTGATCATCCAACATCCTGACCTCACTAACACTCTTGTTGCTGAATGCAATCAAGTAGAAAGTCTTCTTCTCTGGACAGTAGAGACAGTTACTCCAACAAAAGCAGGAGAAACTCTTTTTATACCCTTGATTTCAGAAGAAAAGTGTCCGAATACATTTGTCCATCCAATGTACAGTTATATTATTCTCTGTAAATATTTGTATTTTTGTTTGACATCTTTGATCTTGATATTTGACACATTCTAACCTTCTCTATTTATCTGGTTTCAAGTAATCAGACTAGTTGCACTGTGTAAGAGTGTGTATAACTGTGTGAGTGTATGACTGTGTGTGTATGACAGAAAGGTCATAAGCACTAGTTCTCATAATAAAGAAACAGACACAGTGTTGGTTGCTTTGTTTATTGCAGCGTGCAGCAAATATTTAATGTTTCACTCCAGATTATCAGCAGGTTGAGTAACTTTATTTACATGTATTTCAGGAAGGTGAATAAACTGTATGAAGTTATCTGGAAGGCTGTCTGTATTCTCAGAGAAAAGTTCCTGGAGGTTTTTTAAGTAGATCTCAAATAACTTGATGTTTATATCAGGACTTAATTTTTTATTTAAAAAGACTCTTTGAGCCTCTTCTACATTTTTTTTCCACGTCTTCCAATAAGATTGAAAACAATCACAGATACGTTTAATGAAATCTTCATCCTCTAACCTCAGTAAGTTCTTAAATTTCTCAATTTCAGCTGAAAAAGAATCTTTAAACTTATTCTTCCATTCTTCTGCAGTGTGCATTGAATCATTATTACCATCACCATTACAGCACTCAGGTTTGTATGATTGTATGATGGAATCTAACAATGCAGAATTCCCTTTGTATTTAGGAATGATTTTTCGAACAATTTTGATTAGATTAAATGAAGATGTTCGTCCCATTCTAAACTTAGATTCATGGTTTGCTTGTATGACTGTTTCATAATGCTCACCGTTTATATTGTTTAAATATTTAACATTGGATCCTGCAAATCCATAATATTTTGAGAAAGCGACGTAAGTTCTAATTCCATACATTCTGGCCAGTTCAAAGGCTAAATAATATATGAGAATGATACAGGGTATGCCACTGATTTTACCTAAACAGGGACTGTTCCGTGAGTAGATAAAAAGTTTATTATGTTGAAAAATACTTTTATTTTTTTCAGATTTTAACATCTTCAGTAACTTACTCACTAAGAAATCCTCACTGTGCAGGCCTGAATGAGGGTCGTTTTTAGTGGTTGGATAAAATGGACCAAATTTTTTCACTACTGTTTCATCTGAGTTCATTAAAAAAGCGACAGCATATTGGCGGCCTTTCTTTACTTCTTCTCTAACTTGATGAAGTTGATCGTGAAATTTATCTTTGATGTTATTGTCAGAGGAAAGAATATTATGTTGTAAAGGGTTTATGTTTTTGTCGCAAATGTTTTTTAAAATATGATTAACAATTTGTTTTATGTTTTTAGGTTTCATTTTCGTTAAGTGTAAATATCTGTAAACTTTTTTAGAAGTGCGGTAAATCAGTTTTGTGCAGTCTTCTTGCTGCGTGTCCTCTTCTGTGAAGTTTTGGAGTTCTGGCAGTTCTTGCCTATAAAACAGCATTGAGCTATTAATGCTGTTTCTAATAAAGTGGCCAGTGAGCAAAAGCACAAGGTAGAGTTTACAATTCAGTTTTAGGAAGGCAAATCAGAAGCTGACAAATAGTGTCTGATCTTTTAAAGACAAACACACACACACACACACACACACACACACTTCTATTTTAGTATAAGTAACATGTTTATGATAATTTTTTTTATTGTTACTCACATAATCACAGAAGCTGGATGGTCAGTTGTGGTGAGAGTGGAGTCCACACTGTCTGAGCCTTCAGCAGAAACTGCTTCATCATCAGCAGGATTCTCCCTCCCACTCTGTGGACGCTTTTTCCTGGAGATCACACACACACACACACAAATGATGATTAAACCAGTTAGTTTAAACTGAGGCTTAGTGTTGTGTTTGTGTTTGATTCCAGCTGTTTAGTCTTTCTGAAAGGAGTCAAACTCTCAAAGTCTTTATGTACTTCAGAACTCAATTAATTCAACTTTAAAATGCATAATTAACAACACACATAATTGCATCATTGCATAATTATGTTTGTTGTTTTTCATTGTTTTCAATGTATTTATTTTTTAATGGTCTATGAAGTGACCTGCATGGTCTGCTGTTGAAGATTCATATCTCACTTACTTTGTATGCTGCTCTGATCCGCTGCCCTCTAGAGGTGAGGGACTACACTTCATGGGGGGCTGAAATAGAAGGAGATGAACAATATCTACTGTCATAAAAATAAACTCTTCATTCTAATTAAAACTGAACCCAATAATGTGATCTACAAAGACTGTATAATATTCTGACTTCATCCCATTACGTCCAGATTACTTTCAGATTACGTTCAGATTATTGATTACGTTCAGATTACGTTCAGATTACGTTCAGATTACTTTCATTTTACTTTCAGATTATTGATTACTTTCAGATTACTTTCAGATTACGTTCAGATTACGTTCAGATTACTTTCAGATTACGTTCAGATTACTTTCAGATTACTTTCAGATCACTCAGATTACTTTCAGATTACTTTCAGATTATTGATTACTTTCAGATTATTGATTACTTTCAGATTACTTTCAGATTACTTTCAGATCACTCAGGTCTGTGTATCTGGTCAGTGTCTCTGTGTTCCCTCGCTCAGTTTAGGTCTGTGTATCTGGTCAGTGTCTCTGTGTTCCCTCGCTCAGTTTAGGTCTGTGTATCTGGTCAGTGTCTCTGTGTTCCCTCGCTCAGTTTAGGTCTGTGTATCTGGTCAGTGTCTCTGTGTTCCCTCGCTCAGTTTAGGTCTGTGTATCTGGTCAGTGTCTCTGTGTTCCCTCGCTCAGTTTAGGTCTGTGCATCTAGTCTGTGTCTCTGTGTTCCCTCACTCAGTTTAGGTCTGTGTATCTAATCAGTGTCTCTGTGTTCCCTCACTCAGTTTAGGTCTGTGTATCTGGTCAGTGTCTCTGTGTTCCCTCGCTCAGTTTAGGTCTGTGTATCTGGTCAGTGTCTCTGTGTTCCCTCGCTCAGTTTAGGTCTGTGTATCTGGTCAGTGTCTCTGTGTTCCCTCGCTCAGTTTAGGTCTGTGTATCTGGTCAGTGTCTCTGTGTTCCCTCGCTCAGTTTAGGTCTGTGCATCTAGTCTGTGTCTCTGTGTTCCCTCACTCAGTTTAGGTCTGTGTATCTAATCAGTGTCTCTGTGTTCCCTCGCTCAGTTTAGGTCTGTGTATCTGGTCAGTGTATCTGTGTTCCCTCGCTCAGTTTAGGTCTGTCTATCTGGTCAGTGTCTCTGTGTTCCCTCGCTCAGTTTAGGTCTGTGTATCTGGTCAGTGTCTCTGTGTTCCCTCACTCAGTTTAGGTCTGTGTATCTGGTTAGTGTCTCTGTGTTCCCTCGCTCAGTTTAGGTCTGTGTATCTGGTCAGTGTCTCTGTGTTCCCTCGCTCAGTTTAGGTCTGTGTATCTGGTCAGTGTCTCTGTGTTCCCTCGCTCAGTTTAGGTCTGTGTATCTGGTCAGTGTCTCTGTGTTCCCTCGCTCAGTTTAGGTCTGTGTATCTGGTCAGTGTCTCTGTGTTCCCTCGCTCAGTTTAGGTCTGTGTATCTCGTCAGTGTCTCTGTGTTCCCTCGCTCAGTTTAGGTCTGTGCATCTAGTCTGTGTCTCTGTGTTCCCTCACTCAGTTTAGGTCTGTGTATCTAGTTAGTGTCTCTGTGTTCCCTCGCTCAGTTTAGGCTTGTGTATCTGGTCAGTGTCTCTGTGTTCCCTCACTCAGTTTAGGTCTGTGTATCTGGTCAGTGTCTCTGTGTTCCCTCACTCAGTTTAGGTCTGTGTATCTGGTCAGTGTCTCTGTGTTCCCTCGCTCAGTTTAGGTCTGTGTATCTGGTCAGTGTCTCTGTGTTCCCTCACTCAGTTTAGGTCTGTGTATCTGGTCAGTGTCTCTGTGTTCCCTCGCTCAGTTTAGGTCTGTGTATCTGGTCAGTGTCTCTGTGTTCCCTCACTCAGTTTAGGTCTGTGTATCTGGTCAGTGTCTCTGTGTTCCCTCGCTCAGTTTAGGTCTGTGTATCTGGTCAGTGTCTCTGTGTTCCCTCACTCAGTTTAGGTCTGTGTATCTGGTCAGTGTCTCTGTGTTCCCTCGCTCAGTTTAGGTCTGTGCATCTAGTCTGTGTCTCTGTGTTCCCTCGCTCAGTTTAGGTCTGTGTATCTAGCCAGTGTCTCTGTGTTCCCTCGCTCAGTTTAGCTGCATCACAATTTTTTAGTGATAGGAGCTAAGCTTTACAGGCTGTTTATATTCACTGTTGAATAAGAGGAGCATTTCTGTAGCTGAACAGGTTTAAGACCAGTGTTAAATTCCCACACAGCTCCACAGTGTGTCTCCATCAGCGGTGTCTGAAATCTTCATCCACCTGATTCTTTAGAAATCCCTCCATCAATCTACACAATTCCCTACCTTAGTGTTCTAATAGCTTTCTTTGTTACACACACACACATACACACACACACACACACACACAGTATTACTCACCATGGAGCCGGTCCCATGAGACGGAGGGCTGGGACAGGTGAGCTGCAGGTTATGCTGGTTCTGACCAGTGTCCACAAAGGGGATCAGCTCTACAGGACGGTCTCTATCACTTACCATTTCAACTGCCAGTTCAGAATCAGACAGTAATCTGCTGTTCATCCTGTCCCAGCCCTCGTTTAGATCCCTCTTAAACCTGGATGGAGTAGAGAAGGTAATCAGATGGCTGCAGGAGAAACTTGTGCTCATTCAGGAAAAGGAAGTGGTGAACGACTGAGAGGCCGAGACGAGTAACTTTATGTAGTCTTGGGTGAGGTCAGCGTCATAATGGGTGGAGCCTCTGAGTTTCTGTTTTTGAGGAACAGAAACTTACCTGAGCTTCTGCTATAATATTATCTGAGCTGTAATTTTACATTTGAACCTGATCAGATCAGACCACATGAGATGAGCACATCAGAGCTGTGCTTTTTAGGAATCTGCAGTGTCAGGTGTACTTATCTTCATCTTTATCTGAATCCCGATATTCCTGAGGTTAATGCTTAATCTTGGTGCTAGATACCACAGGGACAACTTTAGAGATCTTGTGCAGTCCATGCCTTGAAGAGTCCCATCTTCAACTTATAATTTTTTGATAAATGGTATTAAAGTCACCTTAACACCACATAAGCCCATAGTTATATAGCTTGGGTATACAAGAGCACTGAACGAGAACAAGAGCACTGAGCAACACTGATGGACTACAGCTGGTATAAAAGGGGTTTGATTGACCAAACTCCAAGGATTGACCAACAAGCACAACAGTACAGAGAGCTCAGAGATGACTGATTTCAGAAGCACCCCCACGTCTGAGGCCTGATTCTTGTATGTTTCAATTAAAGAGGTATGATGTCACTTCAAAGAAAACACTGAAAGCCCAACATTGCCATGGCTTTCTGTGAGAAGTGTATGCCAACTTCCAGCTACACCTGTAAATGATCATCTGCAGTTCTAAAGGTGAGGGTTGGGTTCTAGGTCATCATCAGTGCAGCACTAGAACACTCACTGTTGGGACCAGTCCAGTGTGTACTGAGGAGACTGGGTTATGGGTCTGTGGGTCTGCTGTACAGAACAGAAGCTGAAGCTGACAGAAGTATGTGAGATATTTGTACCTCAACAAATTCCTTCTTGAAGGTGAATAACATACGTATTAAACACAGACTAAACCCAACACACCCAAAACCTCGAGCAGGTAGAACTGGACTGTGTAGTTCAATCATCTGGAAACTGCAGGGTTAGTTTTGCTTTCATGGAAAACGCAACAGACATCCTCAAGTGTATTAAAACCCAGTACTCCAAGGCATCTATAAATAGCTAGCTAACAGTGTTTAATATTGATCAATATTGATTAACACTGCCAATCTGTTTCACCAGTTCAATTGAGTTAAAGCAGTTAATAGTGTCAGGTGTGAATGCTGGGGTTTTATTCAGAGCTCTGAGAAACAGATTTCCAAATCTGAATGGACACCATTGACAGATGTGGGAATTTCACCAGCTTTCTTGATAAACTGCATCTTAAAACCAGTAAATAACTGGAATATTTCTCGTATTTCTCTGATTTAAAAACGACTTATTTAATTCATGATTAAGTAATTACCATTAATGATTTAGTAATTACCATGAATTGATTCTGTAACTGCTGTAAATGATTCCGTATCTACTATAAGTGATTCAGTAACTGAAATAAATGATTCTGTATCTAATATAAATGATTCCGTATCTACTATAAGTGATTCAGTAATTGCAATAAATGATTCTGTATCTACTATGAGTGATTCAGTAACTGCAATAAATGATTCTGCATCTACTATAAGTGATTCAGTAACTGCAATAAATGATTCTGTATCTACTATGAGTGATTCAGTAACTGCAATAAATGATTCTGCATCTACTATGAGTGATTCAGTAACTGCAATAAATGATTCTGCATCTACTATGAGTGATTCAGTAACTGCAATAAATGATTCTGTATCTACTATAAACGATTCAGCTATTAACAATGAGGGAAATAATATAAATGATTCAGCATCTACTATAAATTAGTCACTGAATGCTATAAATAATTCAGTTAAAGCTTAGGTGTTACCGCGGTCTTACCATTATATCTACATGGGTCAAAAATATCCACACACCCACCAGATTATTTACAGCTCTACTTCAGAGTTCTTACAGAAGAGCTTCACTGTTTACTCCAGAAGAACCTTTAGCTAGTTTAAATAGACTAAAACTCAAAGATCCTCTAATCTTAGACTCTACTGAACACAAGTCAATAAGGCGACCATAAAACTCTACTCTTCACTCAAGTCCTCTCAGAAGAGGAGGGTCTTCAGTCTGGGTTTGAAGACAGCGAGCTGACAGAAGTATGTGAGATATTTGTACCTCAACAAATTCCTTCTTGAAGGTGAATAACATACGTATTAAATACAGACTAAACCCAACACACCCAAAACCTCAAGCAGGTAGAACTGGACTGTGTAGTTCAATCATCTGGAAACTGCAGGGTTAGTTTTGCTTTCATGGAAAACGCAACAGACATCCTCAAGTGTATTAAAACCCAGTACTCCAAGGCATCTATAATTGGAATTATAATGGACCTGTACTTGATTGTTTATAAAAATCTACAGAACATAAAACACTGCCTCTCTGCCTGGTGTCGACCGTATACAATAGACTGATTTCACCTTATCCCATTGACCAGATACAGATTATCCTGATTCCTTACAGCTGTTTAATAGCTCACACCTCTGTCTCCTCAGCTAAATACGATTTGTAAAAGACAAGAAAAGGATCTCCTTTCCTTCTCTTCTAGATCCTTCAGCAGTCTATAAGAGCAGAAGATTGTCTCCAGATCTTCTGATCTCATTCTTTTCTCGTTTGTCTGTAGATCTTCTGATCTTTATAGCATCATTAGTATTTGTATAATTTTAGAGTAAATCTGCTTCTGCTGCTGGAGACATTCTCTTTTTTCGCTGCAGTTGTTTGGTTAAGTTCATTTCAGTGCTGAACTTACGCTCTTCTGGACCGCCTTCTACAGACACTTCCTCTGTGGATGAGCGTAGCTGCCTAATATCACAGCAGATTCTGCAGCTTTTCCTGTGATTCTGCTGATGTTTAGTGTCTTTGGTCTGAGGTAATTTGGTTAGTGTTATTTAAGGTTAATTCATTTCACATTTCTGTCAGATAATCTGTTTGGAAAGAGTAAAACACAGCAGTAAACCTATAAGAAGTTCCATTACACTGGTACACCAAGATTCATCTTTGTCCTGGAGTCATATCTGTCCACATTTGGCCTTTAAAAAGAAGGGAAATTTCCCCAGGCCTTTCTATAATCCCTATCACTGTCCACATTCCCCTGAGATTTAGACACGGGTACGCTCTGATATAGTTAACAGAGACATCACCCCAAATATTTATCTGTCGCTGTCCCACCACTGAACACCTCCCTCACTAATGTGTCTGTTTTCCCTTCTCCTCTGCACGTTTATAAGGAATGCAGAGCTGGATTGCTGTAAAAGCTGCATGAATGATCTGATCTGGCTGTTCAGGCTGAGTAGCACTGCTGTACATCGGATATGTATCGGATTTCAGTAGCACATACGAAAGTGGCTCAAATCAAAACTGAATTTTTTTTTCTGCCTCACAGATAACACACCTGTGTCACATGACCAAAAAGATCAGATATGGGCCACTTTTACCTGCTGTGTGAGCACAGCCAGACCTGGTTAAAGGTGAGACCCTGTAAACACCCCAGACCTGAATAGAAATGAAAACTAAACTAAAACAAAATAAATGTAGTTTATTTATGTATTAACTGAATGATGGTATGTACACATCACTCACGCGTTTGTTATGCTTTGTAATTGGATTATACGCAACAAAAGTTACAGAATTACTATTACACAATCTGATTTAGCAAGATAACTGAAGTCCACAGGGTACCACCACAAACCTGCCAAGAGAGGGTCACCCACCAAAACTCTCACACCAGGCACAGAGGGAATTAATCAGAGAGACAGCACAGAGACCAAAGGTAACCCCGAAGGACCCTGAAGGATTTCCCAAGCAGAGACTGAAATATCCGTCCATAGGACCACAATAAGCTGTACATTCCATAGAGCGGGGCTTTATAGAAGAGTGTCCAGAAAAAAGCTTTTACTGACAGACCAAAATAAAAAGCCTCGTTTTAAGGGACTGGGAAACTGTTGAGAGAAAGCTGGACAGACCGTAATTCGATTGAGAATCTGACTGGAAGATTGCTGTTCACCAGCGGAAACCATCTAACTTGAAGGAGCTTGAGGAAAGGGCAAAAATCTCAGTGGCAAGACGTGGCAAGCTCCTAGAGACTTATTCAAAGAGACTTGCAGCAAAAGGGGACTCTACAAAGGCTTTAGACTTTACTTCAATCTAATCTAATCTGATCTCAGCTTCTAGAAGTTGTGTATTGCTTGTAAACTGTGTGTATTGTGTGGCTCTTTTCTGGCAGAGCTCAGCTGTACTGTGAATTCAGGGTCTATCGACACTATTAACACTTTACAACCCTCATCCCTACATTACTCACTACTGTGATTCTTTTCTGTTTCTATTTTGTGTAAATGTAAATGTCTCTCTCTCTCTCTCTCTCTTAGTATTATTAGTTTATTATTATTATTAATTTATTAGTTTATTTAGTATTCTGAGTGAACACTTCTTGCTGTGGACAAGGGTGTGTACTTAATGCCATGAATGATCATGTAAATGTTTTCAGTATTCAATCAGCACGTTTACCCAGTGTTCTCTCTAGTGCTGTGTGTGTGTGTGTGTGTGTGTGTGTGTGTGTGTGTGTTGCAGTGTGAATCTCTGAAAGCTGAAAAATCTCTAGTAGTAGCTCTCAGTATGGAAAATACAGAAACAGACACAGTTTGGGGGGGGGGGGTATTTATTTTATTTTTTTGTTTTTAATTTTTACTTTTTTTGTTTTATATGTTTTCAATATTGCATTTATTGCAGCGTGTCAAATTAGCATTTTTAAAATGATATCAGTTCAGATCATCAGCTGGTGGAGGAACTTCATTTAGACTCTGAATTTCAGGAAGTTCAATAAAGTGTATGAGGGGCATCAGACAAAGGTTGCTGTTCTGATTGTAATGAGTAGAAGGGTTTTGGAAACAGTTCTGGAGGTGAAGAATGAAGAGCTGAACAGCCTCTCTGTTTATTCCTTCACTTAACTTTTCATCTAAAAATGTATTGTATGACTGTTCTAGGTTTGCATCCCACCAGTTCAGATAAGCAGATTCAAATTCCTCCCAGACAGCATTATTATTATTATTATCATTATTATTATTATTATTATTAGTAGTAGTAGTAGTTTTTATTATCAACTTTCTCAGTGACTCCCTTCCCATATTCTTAAACTCATCAAAAGTGTGTGGAGACTCTGGACATTTAAGACACAAATCCTTGATTGTTTTACTTATTTTAGTTGTGTCAGTGTTTGGAGAAGTTTTTAACAGCTCTGTGTATTTCTTTCTAACGTCTTTGCATAACTTCTTCGATTCTTGATGGTTTTTTATGTGGAATCTGGACTGTCTGATATTTTCTGTGAGGATTCTCTCTTTGGTCTCTGGTTCTATATTCAGCTCTGGGGAATCTTTAGTACTGGAGGAATTTAAACCTTTACTGGTTTTATGGGAAGTAAAATATTTTTTAATGGATCCTTTAGGGCCGTAAGGTTTTGTGAAAGCGACATACATTTTAATATTAAAATTTATGGTCAACTCTTCTGATAAACTGGCTAACTGAATCATGCAGGGGTCAGTATGTTTTCTCCCCATACACGGACTGTTCACTGTGTAGATCCACAGCTCACTGTATTCAGTGATGGTTTTATCTTTTATTAAATATTTTATTTCTTTAACTATGAAATCTTCACTATGACTTTTTTCATCCTTTTTGGGTAAAAAAAACGTAAAGGGGTTTCTAAACGAGCCGCTCTTCTCTCTAAGAAAATAAAAAGCAAACTGCCTTTTCTCTTTAACTACCTCTGGAGGTAATAACGGATCTATTTCTCTCAGTTTCTGGATGAAGGTATGTTTGATGGCACTGTCAGAGTGGAAAGTGTGTTTATAGTCTGTACTGTTCAGAGCTTTCATTCTTTGTTGAATCAGGGGAATAGCTTGTGTTATATCAGAAAGATCTTGATACTCTAGTACTGAAGTACTTAAATACAAGGATTTAATTACAAACTCTAATCTTCTCCAGTCTTCAAAGGGCACCTTCTTGGTCGTCTGCGGTTTTTCCTGTATTTCCCTGCAAAACATTATTAGACTTCATAAATCTACAACCAGAGAAGCCAGACAAGAGATTTGATTAAAGCATTTAACTCAAATAGTAAAGTTGTCTGTTTATATTGTTATTGCTTTTAGGATCAATCATTCAGTATACTGCAACAAAAAAGAAACTGTACTAATATCACTATTATTATTATTATTATTATTATTATTATTACACATACACACACACCTATTTTTTCTCATTTGTTTCTCATTTATGATCATTTATTTAATTGTTACTCACTTTATCACAGAAGCTGGATGGTCACTGGTGGTGTCAGCAGAAGGTGCTTCATCATCACTCTTACTTCGCTTTTTTCTGGAGATCAACAGAAACATCACTTACTTCTCCTGGCCACTTTATCAGAAACCCCCGTTTTGTAGCATTTACACCTTCTGTTGTAACAGTTAGCCGCTCTATAGCCCTTCATCAGCGGTCAGTTTCTGACCACAGAGCTGATCTGGTCTGGATATTACTGGGAGGTGGACCCACTGATACAGCGCTGCACGAGGCCTACACCCCTCCAACCCGCCCCCCGATTTTACTCACCGCCTGTACGCTGTGTTTCCCTGTAGGCTATTCTCTAAAACAGGCAATTATCTTCCATAGATACAGAGAACACCCCAGAAAACCTGTCTGATATTTTAGAGATGTTCTGACCTGTCTCAGGTTTTTGAAGGCATCACCTTCAAGAACTGACTGTTTACCTGCTGCCTAATAGATCCAGCCCTTGACAGGAGTCCAGATCATCAGTGTTAACGTTCATATTTATGGGCATCCAATATTTGAATATTTTGGACAATTGGACATTTCAATAAAATAAATGATCCCAGAAATACATTTATGTATACATTTATTATTATTATTATTATTATTATTATTATTATCAGAGCAAACTCTTTGATGGTGACGTTTTACTCACTGTGAATGGAGGTCTGCTCCCCCTGGTGAAGGGTTAGGATTAAGGCGCTTCTTTGAAACCTGAAAAATAAGCACCAATAAGCAGCCATTAATCTGCAGTTCATCACAAATCTCTTTATCTCTCTCTCTCTCTCTCTCTCTTTGTTGGCAGGACTGTAATGAGAACAATTTTGCCAAACTATTAAAAAATAACAATAATAACAATGAAATTAGTGCAATAAGAACTTACAACTAATTACAGAATAAGTGACAGTAGAGAATAAAAATAGCAATAATTAAAATAATGACTTTACTGTATATACTGTATATATATAAAATATGTACATATACTTTATATACAATATCAATATATATAATATCTATACACACAGTACTGATCATTAAACTGAGAGAAGAAGAGCTGCAGTGATGACTGTTGGGTAATTACAGTGGGGGAGGGGTTACCCACTGTCTCTCAGGTGGTCTCACGCTGGTATATACTGGGCGGGTGAGGGGGGCGGTGTGCCCCTCCCCCAGAATGATCCCTAATGTTTCCAAGGCCGGAAGTGTTCGGGATCAGCTGTTTGAAGCTGTGTGTGAACTGATCTCTGCTGGGCTGAATTTTGGGCAGTGGAGGAGGAGGTGCAGCTTGGTCACCTCTGAGGGTCAGAGAGTCTCAGGACCAGCTGACTGAGGGGTCTCTGTTGAAGGGTCACTTCTTGGCTCTGTAGAGCTTTGAACTGTAGGGTTTCTCTGGGACTGGATTTATGAAAAGAAAAATTCAAATAATATTTATATTCTTATTTACAGTGCTTTAATAGAGGGGGGGGGGGGGGTAGAAGGAGTTACAAGTGTTACTCACTGAGCCTCAGGTTGTGACTCCTTGACACATATTTGTCAGTGAGAGGCGCTGTTTAGCGCTCTCTAAGGTTTCAGGTTCCGGGTTTGGGTGGGTGTGTTTAAGTGCTGGAAGGTTTCCTTATTATTTTGAATTCTGGGTAGTGGAGGAGGAAGTGTAGCTCTGTCTCCACCTCACGTTCTTTGTTCTCTCTCTCTCTCTCATTATTAAGAACCCGGTTCTGGAGTTAAATCAGAACTTCCTCTAAAAACGCTGAGATCATCTCTGAAGGTTTAAACTGGGGTACTCACCGTTTCTCTGGCTCTCCCTTTTGGAGGGCTGGAACAGGAGTCCTGCAGATTCTGTTGGTGTTGACCATCATTCCCACAGATGGTCAGCTCTGCATGACGGCCTGCATGACTGTCCTCTGAAGGTACTGGATCACCAGGAACCTGAGGATCTCCTAGCTCCAGCCCTCTCTCCTGCTGAGTAGCTGGGTGTGCTGAGGAACTTGCTGTGTTTAAGAAGTCATCAGTAAATTCAGGAATCATGGGCGTGTGAGGGGCTGCGGAGAGAGGGGGCCGTGCTTTATAGCCTGGAGTCACGTGTCGCCACTGTGATGCTGGGTGGAGACTCCGCCATGTAAAATAATACTTCCTTTGTGCTACAGTGTTTAAGTCACAGTGTATACACACTCTTACACTCTATCTCTCTTACATACACTCTCTTGCTCTCTCTCTCTCTCTCTCTCTCTCTCTCTCTCTCTCTTTCTCTCACACACACACACACACACAGTCTGTTTAAACTGGGTTTAACTCTCTACATAAAGTCACTGCAGTAAAAGTCTTCAGAGTTACACAGCTGTACAGCAAACAGAAAGGGGAAGAAGAAGTGGAGGAAAGACTGAACCACAGACATCCACAGCGGTCAGCAGCAAACTGACTTACAGCAGACTGACCTACTGTAGACTCACCTACAGCAAACTGACCTACTGTAGACTCACCTACAGCAAACTGACCACCTGTAGACTCACCTACAGCAAACTGACCTACTGTAGACTCACCTACAGCAAACTGACCAACAGCAAACTTACCTACTATAGACTCACCTACAGCAAACTGACCTACTGTAGACTCACCTACAGCAAACTGACCACCTGTAGACTCACCTACAGCAAACTGACCTACTGTAGACTCACCTACAGCAAACTGACCAACAGCAAACTGACCTACTGTAGACTCACCTACAGCAAACTGACCTACAGTAGACTGACCTACAGCAAAATGACTAAGAGTAGACTGACCTACAGTAGACTCAGCTACAGTAAACTGACCTACAGTAGACTGACCTATAGCAAAATGACTAACAGTAGACTGACCTACAGTAGACTCAGCTACAGTAAACTGACCTACAGTAGACTGACCTACAGCAAACTGACCTACAGTAAAGGTGCAGGTATTTGTCACTGTACAGCGAAATGTGTGCTCCGCATTTAACCCATCTGTGGTAGTGAACACACACACTAGTGAACTAGTGAGCATATAATGTATAATAATGTAATATAATAATAATATATAGCATTATAACATCCAGATCAATTCTGACACTCAGTGTAGATGTGCGCCGGATGTGGTCAGGGATCAGGACACATCAGCAGACCCTGCAGAGCGTCAGAGTGCTAAAAGCTGAAGTGCTGAAACAGCCTCGCCCTTCTTTTAGGGAAGTGTTTAGGAATAGCACTGAGCAGAAACGGGTCTCCTCTTCACTCTGCAGATCATCAGAACATGGTTGGAGAGGATTATTCTGGAGGAGTCTGGAGTCAGCCATTACCATCAGATACACTCAGACCCTTTAAACCCAGCCTTAAACTCTCTCCCGAATCAGAGTGCAGCTATTTAACTTCACTGATACTCCAGTAAAGTACAGATAGTGTAGTACAGTACCTTACAATCACAACTACTCAAGCATCACTGAGTTATGAACCACACAGACACGTTTACTCCAAACACATCTGTAAACACTTTATTACCAAATAAGTCAGAATAACAGAGAATGAAAAATCTGAGCTGTGGGGAACCCAATCAGTTCCACACAGAACCTTAAAAAACAAACCCAAACCCATTCTATGCTAATTGGTGGGGTAAAGGCTTCCCCGTATGTTGGGGTATATGGGGTATAAATGGTTGAACTATCGCTTTAATCTGGTTCTCCCTTAAAATGAACTGATCTCACACCTCAGATTCACCCGATTCAAAACAAGCTGGATTAGCCCTTAATTGCTTAGTCCTTTTGATGTAAGGATGCTACCCCCTGCTGACCCCTGCTGGCTCTACTGTGTCAGTGCTGTGGACAAAGTTGTGTGTTGTCTGTGTGTGTGTGTGTGTTACGCTGTAACCAGCCCCTGTTTAACCAGTCCTTTCGGTTTGAGGGTCTTTGCTGCTCCACTGCTGCCCCCTGCTGGGTCCGCTGAGTCGTTGCTAGGGAAACCATGAGCTGCAATATATTTCCGGTATGCCTCCCGGATGATCCGGAAAGCGCGGGAGTCAGCGTATGGAATGTCCGTCACAGGGTCCCGGTACAGTGCAGGCTTGTGGGTGACAGGACACACCTCCTGCACAGGGAGAGTTGGGCTAGAGTGGGACAGCTCGGAGAAGGCGGCCCTGAACGCATCATCATCGCTGAAGGTGATGAAGGTGCGGGAGCACAGGGACCCCACCCCCACCGCTCCAGAGGAAGAAGTGGACTGGGGCGTGTCCTGATCCAGCCTATAGGGGAAGAGTAATGACATCATTACATCAATCAGAGTCTCATAAAGGTTTACAATTCTTAGATGAGGGATGTTCATGCTGAGGATGTCCTGTCCTGTTTGGTCAGCAGTGATCGTATCCCAGCAACAGTCCGGCTTCAAAGCAGCACTGTATACGCCTAAACCACCGGCCTCAGAACCATCAGAACCATGCTGACTGGAACAGGGAGAACTACACTATGGAACTCACTACAGTGAAGCGGGCAGGAGAATGCCCACCAGAGCTGCCTGTGTAAATCGTGTTCTTTAGTGGTGACCTCAAAGCTGAATTACACTTCCAGACTGTAGGGGGAGCCCAGGAGCAAGAAACACCCATTTTTAAATAACACTGCTCTGAATGGTGAAAAGAGCTTCTTTGGCTTAAGATCTTTTTTCCTTCAATGAATTCACTCTTTTTTAGTAAGTGTGTGTGTGTGTGTGTGTGAGAGAGAGAGAAAGTGTGTGTACCCCTCCACATCGACGTTCTCCTCCTTCAGCAGGGAATCTGTAGTGAGGGGCATCAGTACAGAGTGATAGCGGATCGTTGGTCCCTCAAACCTTCTCTTCTTGTGAACCTGCTTTTTCTTATCAGCCTCCAGACGCTCATAGTTCTCTACAACACACACACACACACACACACACACACACACACACACACACACATTTTATAACACATTTAAAAGACCCAAATCATGTCAAATGCATGACTCATCCTGCAGCTGGTAACCATGTCAGCAGCAGTTCATAAAACAGCTTGTACACTGACAGGACTCACTGACAGGACTCACTGACAGGACTCACTGACAGGACTCACTGACAGGACTCACTGCTACTCGGAGGACATTTATACACTTCATCTGCATTACAGACGCAGTGTGGAGCAGCGAGGAGCGAGGGGGTTCACACAGTCATCAGACTCAGCAGAGTGTGTGTAGGAATGTGCACTTCTAAATGTAAGAGAAAATTTAAGAAGAGGACTAAGAGCGCGTTCTAAAGGAGAACAGGGTTACAGAGAGGACCAAGAGCGCGTTCTAAAGGAGAACAGGGTTACAGAGAGGACCAAGAGCGCGTTCTAAAGGAGAACAGGGTTACAGAGCGGACCAAGAGCGCGTTCTAAAGGAGAACAGGGTTACAGAGAGGACCAAGAGCACGTTCTAAAGGAGAACAGGGTTACAGAGAGGACCAAGACCACGTTCTAAAGGAGAACAGGGTTACAGAGAGGACCAAGACCACGTTCTAAAGGAGAACAGGGTTAGAGAGAGGACCAAGAGCGCGTTCTAAAGGAGAACAGGGTTAGAGAGCGGACCAAGAGCGCGTTCTAAAGGAGAACAGGGTTAGAGAGCGGACCAAGAGCGCGTTCTAAAGGAGAACAGGGTTACAGAGCGGACCAAGAGCGCGTTCTAAAGGAGAACAGGGTTACAGAGAGGACCAAGAGCACGTTCTAAAGGAGAACAGGGTTACAGAGCGGACCAAGAGCGCGTTCTAAAGGAGAACAGGGTTACAGAGCAGACCAAGAGCGCGTTCTAAAGGAGAACAGGGTTACAGAGCGGACCAAGAGCGCGTTCTAAAGGAGAACAGGGTTACAGAGCGGACCAAGAGCGCGTTCTAAAGGAGAACAGGGTTACAGAGCGGACCAAGAGCGCGTTCTAAAGGAGAACAGGGTTACAGAGCGGACCAAGAGCGCGTTCTAAAGGAGAACAGGGTTACAGAGCGGACCAAGAGCGCGTTCTAAAGGAGAACAGGGTTAGAGAGCGGACCAAGAGCGCGTTCTAAAGGAGAACAGGGTTACAGAGCGGACCAAGAGCGCGTTCTAAAGGAGAACAGGGTTACAGAGCGGACCAAGAGCGCGTTCTAAAGGAGAACAGGGTTAGAGAGCGGACCAAGAGCGCGTTCTAAAGGAGAACAGGGTTACAGAGAGGACTGAGACTGTGTTAGTGTGAGCTTACCTAAAGACTGCAGGTTACTCTGGGCTGTGATCTGAGCTTCTTTCAGCAGCTCCTCCTGACTCAGGACCGGCTCTGTGTTTGTTTTTCTGCGACGCGGCGCCTCCTGTTGGCGCTCCTGCAGGCGCTCAAACGTTTTCCTGGTGTGCTCGCTGGTGGACTTTCTCACAGACTTTCGCACTGCAAACCAGAAAACAGCGTATTTAAGACAGGGGAACATTTCTCATCCATAAAACTGGCCAGGCCTAACAAGGGTTTAAGAGCCTAACAAGCTTTCGACCAACCAGGGCCGAGCATCCGACCAATCCGTGCTTACAGAGAACAGCAGGTGTGATTAGTGAAGCTGAGTACGATACATACGTTCTCCATAGTCTTGCAGGTCCTGGTGAAAGCGCTTCTCCGCTTTCGGCCTCTCTGTTCTCTTCGGTTCTTCGGAGGGGCGCTTTACCTTTGGCTTTACTGCTTTAACAGGCTCCTAAACACAAATACACATAAAATAATGATTATTCCAGTTAATTAGTTTAGCACTAATGTATTAGCTTGTGGCTAGTGTGTGCTAGCTCGTGTATGGGGTGGCTTGTCCACTTGCCGGTCAGTCACCCTTCCCTGTCAGCTTGTGGAAATGGAATAAATCAGTTGATCGGTTCACAACAGTGAAATTTAAGATATAAACTGCTCTCAATTTATTAATCAGTCTGTACTGTCCACGCCTGGCATTAGGCAGCATGGAGCCAATAGGGTCATCTAGTTGATCTGCTCCAGAGAGTCCTATTCTATTGGCAGTACTTCTTCTCTACAGGGACTAGACAAGCTGTGTGTGCATTTGCACATCTGTGTCAGCAATGGGTGCAGCTTAAAGTAGCTGAATGTGTTTATTAGAAGGTTAGAAGGTTAGGTGCGTGTCTTATAATTACTTTATAAGCCTTTGTAACGACTCTGCTCTTCCTGCGGGGGGCATCCTCCTCCTCGTTGCTGTCTGGCTCGTCTCCCTCATCAATGTCAAAGTCACTGTCCACTTCATCCTCAGTGTCCGAGTGATCACCTCGATATTCATCATCTCCAGATTCCTGCAAACACACACACACACACAAATACATTACATGATCATATTCACAGCTTGTTGACATTATAAAGTACATTCAGAGAGTCCGTACAGTTGACTGCTGGATTAAGAGGTATGATAGGGGTGTAAATATGCAGTTATAATAATAATAATAATAATAATAATAATAAGTGTTCTATTAATACTCACGTCGTTAAATCCTCCATACGTGGTTTTGTAAAAGTCGTCCTCCTCCTCTGCGTCCAGCAGTTTGGCCATGCGGTTTCCAGCAGTGCATCGCTGCTCTCTGCCCAGAGCTAAACTCATCCTTACACTCCAATTAAGTACTGTCACACTCCCCAACACCCTAAAACACCCCAGTACACTCCTCAACACCCTAAAACACCCCAGCACACTCCTCAAGACCCCAGTGCACTCCTCAAGACCCCAGTGCACTCCCCAACACCCTAAAACACCCCAGTACACTCCCCAACACCCTAAAACACCCCAGTACACTCCTCAACACCCTAAAACACCCCAGTACACTCCTCAAGACCCCAGCGCACTCCTCAACACCCTAAAACACCCCAGTACACTCCTCAACACCCTAAAACACCCCAGTACACTCCTCAACACCCTAAAACACCCCAGTACACTCCCCAACACCCTAAAACACCCCAGTGCACTCCTCAACACCCCAGTGCACTCCTAAACACCCCAGTGCACTCCTAAACACCCCAGTGCACTCCTAAACACCCCAGCGCACTCCTCAACACCCCAGTGCACTCCTAAACACCCCAGTGCACTCCTAAACACCCCAGTGCACTCCTAAACACCCCAGTGCACTCCTAAACACCCCAGTGCACTGTCTGAACTCTGTGATCCTCGGAGTCACTCAGCTGAACTGAAGCAGAGCTGCTGTTTAAAGAGTAAACACGGCTAAACTCGCTCTCCCTAAAGTCTCAATCACATTAATTCACCCTCTAAACCAAACACACGCCGATATTTATCACCCTAAATCACCCTAAATCACTCTAAATCACCCTAAATCACTCTATAAAGATGTAAACAAAGCCGCTCAGCCACACACACAGCCTGCCGCCCGTCTCCACACTTCCTCTGCAGCTCACTGAGCGCCACACTGCCTGTTACTGACACCTGGCGGCGCGGAGGAGGAGCTGCAGCCCCGAAACCCCAACGCATCCATCAGCCATAACATTAATGTGTCCCATTTGGGTCAGATCTGACCATTCGAGGCATGGACTCAACTAGATCTGGCACCAATACCAACGTTATCAGCAGATTCTTTAAACCCTTTAAGGTGTGAGGTGGGCGGAGCCTCCATGAGCATCAATAAGAACCCCCTCACAGAACCTGCTTGTTAATGTTCTGGAGATGTTCTGACCCAGTCATTATCTAGAACATCACAGTTTGGTTCTTGTCAAAGTGTCTCAGGTTCTTACGCTTGTCCATTTTTTCCTGCTTCATTACCTTCATCATCTTCAAGTACTGACCGTTCACTCACTGCCTGATATATAGATCCACCCCTCGACAGACAGGAGACACTGGACCCAGATCATCAGTGTTCAGCTGTTAGTGGTACTAATGTTATGGCTGATTGGTGTGTATTTCAGCTACACAATCCTACCTTCAACACAACACAGTCGCTTCTGGTTAAAATACCTGGCAGTGACTAACAGAATACACTATTCTCTCTTAACTGACCGGGGTTAGGTTGGTGGTCGGGTTGGTCTGGTGGTTAGGTTGATGGTTGGGTTGGTCTGGGGGTTAGGTTGATGGTTGGGTTGGTCTGGGGGTTAGGTTGGTGGTCGGGTTGGTCTGGGGGTTAGGTTGGTGGTCGGGTTAGTCTGGTGGTTAGGTTGGTGGTCGGGTTGGTCTGGGGGTTAGGTTGATGGTTGGGTTGGTCTGGTGGTTAGGTTGGTGGTCGGGTTGGTCTGGGGGTTAGGTTGATGGTTGGGTTGGTCTGGTGGTTAGGTTGGTGGTCGGGTTGGTCTGGGGGTTAGGTTGATGGTTGGGTTGGTCTGGTGGTTAGGTTGATGGTTGTGTTGGTCTGGTGGTTAGGTTGGTGGTCGTGTTGGTCTGGGGGTTAGGTTGATGGTTGGGTTGGTCTGGGGGTTAGGTTGGTGGTCGGGTTGGTCTGGGGGTTAGGTTGGTGGTCGGGTTAGTCTGGTGGTTAGGTTGGTGGTTGGGTTGGTCTGGGGGTTAGGTTGGTGGTCGGGTTGGTCTGGGGGTTAGGTTGATGGTTGTGTTGGTCTGGTGGTTAGGTTGGTGGTCGGGTTGGTCTGGGGGTTAGGTTGATGGTTGGGTTGGTCTGGTGGTTAGGTTGATGGTTGTGTTGGTCTGGTGGTTAGGTTGGTGGTCGTGTTGGTCTGGGGGTTAGGTTGGTGGTAGGGTTAGTCTGGTGGTTAGGTTGGTGGTCGGGTTGGTCTGGTGGTTAGGTTGGTGGTCGTGTTGGTCTGGGGGTTAGGTTGGTGGTCGTGTTGGTCTGGTGGTTAGGTTGGTGGTCGGGTTGGTCTGGTGGTTAGGTTAGTGGTCGTGTTGGTCTGGGGGTTAGGTTGGTGGTCGTGTTGGTCTGGGGGTTAGGTTGGTGGCCGTGTTGGTCTGGGGGTTAGGTTGGTGGTCGGGTTGGTCTGGGGGTTAGGTTGGTGGTAGGGTTGGTCTGGGGGTTAGGTTGATGGTTGGGTTGGTCTGGTGGTTAGGTTGATGGTTGGGTTGGTCTGGGGGTTAGGTTGGTGGTCGTGTTGGTCTGGGGGTTAGGTTGGTGGTCGTGTTGGTCTGGTGGTTAGGTTGGTGGTCGTGTTGGTCTGGGGGTTAGGTTGGTGGTCGTGTTGGTCTGGTGGTTAGGTTGATGGTTGGGTTGGTCTGGGGGTGTTGGTCTGGGGGTTAGGTTGGTGGTCGGGTTAGTCTGGTGGTTAGGTTGGTGGTCGGGTTTGTCTGGTGGTTAGGTTGGTGGTCGTGTTGGTCTGGGGGTTAGGTTGGTGGTCGTGTTGGTCTGGTGGTTAGGTTGGTGGTTGGGTTGGTCTGGGGGTTAGGTTGGTGGTCGTGTTGGTCTGGAGGTTAGGTTAGTGGTTGGGTTGGTCTGGGGGTTAGGTTGGTGGTCGTGTTGGTCTGGAGGTTAGGTTAGTGGTTGGGTTGGTCTGGAGGTTAGGTTAGTGGTTGGGTTGGTCTGGGGGTTAGGTTGGTGGTTGTGTTGGTCTGGTGGTTAGGTTGGTGGTCGGGTTGGTCTGGGGGTTAGGTTGGTGGTCGTGTTGGTCTGGTGGTTAGGTTGGTGGTTGGGTTGGTCTGGTGGTTAGGTTGGTGGTCGTGTTGGTCTGGGGGTTAGGTTGGTGGTCGGGTTAGTCTGGTGGTCGGGTTGGTCTGGTAGTTAGGTTGGTGGTCGTGTTGGTCTGGAGGTTAGGTTAGTGGTTGGGTTGGTCTGGGGGTTAGGTTGGTGGTTGGGTTGGTCTGGTGGTTAGGTTGGTGGTCGTGTTGGTCTGGGGGTTAGGTTGGTGGTCGTGTTGGTCTGGTGGTTAGGTTGGTGGTCGGGTTGGTCTGGGGGTTAGGTTGGTGGTCGTGTTGGTCTGGGGGTTAGGTTGGTGGTCGTGTTGGTCTGGTGGTTAGGTTAGTGGTCGTGTTGGTCTGGCGGTTAGGTCGGGTTGGTCTGGGGGTTAGGTTGGTGGTCGGGTTGGTCTGGGGGTTAGGTTGGTGGTCGGGTTGGTCTGGGGGTTAGGTTGGTGGTTGGTTGGTCTTGGCTGTGTTTTATGTACTTTATGGTTTTCCTCTAGGCATGCTGGGGTCGTACCACACTTTCTGAACAGTAAATCTTGTTTAATTAAAGACAGGACAGGAGCTCCAGAAAGTATTATATTTTAATGATCAGTTGGACAGTAAGCACAGGTTCACCAGTTTCACTGATCACTACATAAACACCACAAACAGAATAAAAGAGAATCTAAGAAGCTGTTTTTCATTGTTTTCTATTATTTTATTAATAAAATGAGTCAGGCTTTCATCTCTTTACATTTTTTATCTCATCTCTTTCTTCACCTTACTGATAAAATTTGAACACTTCTAACACTAGACATCACTATGCAGTGTGTGTGTGTGTGTGTGTGTGTGTGTGTGTGTGTGTAAAGAGAAGTGCAGGCTGAATTAGGAAGCTGTGGAATCAGTAGAGAGTGATCAGGGCTGAATAACAGAGGCCTGCAGTAAAGGGTTCATCACTGCTGCTGCTCTGTAATGAACAGACTGAGCTGACCAGCAGATCTGATCACATGTTACTGAGGCTGGATGGTGTGTTGTGTATTTAGCTGAGCAGAAATGCTGAATGTGATGATCTGTGATTACTGATGGTACAACAGATCTTCATCCGGACACTTTTAGATGCATTTACCGGGAAACACCTGAAACCCTTCACTGTATAAATCGCTCAGGTCATAATCTAAGTCGCCTGGTCTTTCATACTTGAAAAGTTTATACTTTCTTTCTAATTCGCTATACATGATGTAGCCTCCAAACGTACACTTTTTATAGTTATCACAGCAGCAGTACGCAGTCCAGAAGTGAGTCGGCATGTTCACCTTCCCCTCGCCCACCGTGACCTTAAACTTTCCTCCACTCAGCACGACCCCTGTTACCACATAAGCATAATATCCTTTATTCACGCAGTTTTTCAGAACCTGCCTCACTTCATTTTCCACATTGCTGTACCAGGCGTTGTTGAAGTCGCATCTCTGAGGAGCTGCGTTGGTGAGGGTGAAGGTGCTCTCTGCAGCCATTTTTGAGGGAGCGTGGCAGTGAGGGTACAGGTGACCTCTATCATATCTGCCGCCATCATAGTCTGAGTTGTAGGCCTGTAGACCACTTTTCTTACTTTGCAGTTCCATCTCATCACTCCCTTCAATCTGTAACAGCGTTCAGCTGAAACTGGTTAAAGGTTAATGGTCTTAATAATCTTAATAATAAGGTCATTAATCTCTGGGAGAGTGTTTATAATTGCACAAAAAACACAGGATTCACTCAAAATATGGAGGGACACAGTACAGCTATGCCAGCTAACTAAATAACATTACACACAGAATGTTAAGAGGTGTCCTCTGGGACCCCCAAGTGGTCCAGTAGAATAAGGGACTGTCACTAAGACCAGAGGATCACTGGCTGAAACTTACATTTAAGATGCCTTTCACTTTCTAAGATATGACTTTCACATTTCTCATCTACCTTCCATCAGCAGTCAGGTTAGAAACAGTAAACTCTTACCTGAGCTTCGATCATCCAGGTAATATCAGGTCTGTTTATTGTACAGTCTGCTGTCCTCTGATACTGATAAGCAGAATACACTGGAATCTTCTCTGCAGTGTCGTACAGTGTAGCATAGTGAGATGTTCCCTGATATTTCTGACAGATCTTCTTGAAGCGATCACCTGCAATGGGAACCTGTGAAACCCCGCTGCCAACACCAAACACAGGTGGTTTTTCTTTCAGAAAGAACTGCTTGCATGCATTTAAGTCCATAACCACCTCTCCCAGAGCTCCCAGAGTGAGGAGCATCAGCACTGCAGCCACCAGCTTCATCTTCACACTCTTCTCCTCTCACAGTGTCCTCACACAGCTTCTGATGGAGCTCATATATCCTCACACTGGGAGGAGCTCAGAGCCATTCAGCCAAACACTGAGGATCATCCTCACAGGATCACATATTAAGGATCACATATTAAAGAACCTACAGTTCACATCCACCCACCAGCCTGCAGACCTGCAGGGGCAACAGCCATTTTACCAAAGACACCATCAGCCCTCATTTCACCAAATGTGTTACACATGCACATGCCAGACGTGGGCTAGAGGGGTATACAGCCCCCCAGCATTGAGGAGCTGTGGAGCAGTGGAAGAACTGTGTTCTCTGGAATAATGGTGGTGGAGCTCCATCCAGTACTTTTGGGATGGGGTGCGTTGGGGATGATGAGATGGAGTGGTAATCAGCAAACATCCAGACCTCATTAATAGTAGCTCTCATTGCTGAATGCAATCAAATCCTCACAGCAATGCTCCTCCAATATCCAGTAGAAAGTCTTCTTCTCTGGACAGTAGAGACAGTTACTCCAACACAAGCAGGATCTCTTTTAATACTCTTGATTTCAGAAGGAACAGTGAATGAGCAGTTGTCCCAATACTTTTGTCCACATAGTGAATCAGCTTGTACAACATTTTTATTCATCTTAGTTGCTTTTCTAAACACTGTAAAAACCTACAGACTGACAGAATTTCATGCCTTCATTTATAATGTAATAATCTTTTTTTTTTTTCAAGATAATGCAAAACTTAATTAAGTAATTTTTTAAACATTCGAGGCTTCCTTCCAAATTCTTGCCCCCTATACACACATGTTATGACAAAACGTATTGTGGCGTTTGATCAATGATTTTTATTTTATTTTATTAACAATATAGTCATAAATATACTAAAACCTCAATAATTAATAATAATAATAATAATAATAATAATAATAATAATAATAATAATAATTAATAAACAAAAACTTAATAATTAATAATTTTGTTTAATTTATTAATAATTCACCTCTGATAAATTCACATCATGACACATTTACATCATCATCAAAAAATGTAATTACATTATAAATTAATATCTTAAAATGCCTTATAATGTAAATTACATTATTGAGCAGTTAGAAACTAAATTTGTGCACATACTAGTATACACACATACACATATTCACATTCATTTACTATATATATAAACATGTACACACACACGCATATATATATATATATATACATAACACTGCTATCCAGTGAAAATCATGTATCTCCGTTATTGTCTGTTTTTATTTTTTCATGGTTTGAACCTTGTAGCTGCTTCTGTACACTGTGTACTACCTCACTGGACTCTATTTATCGCACATTGCACAACTTGCACACTACAGTCATTATTTATTATCCTCTGTCTGTACTGTGTTGTCTGTCCGCATTTGTTTGTTTGTGTTGCACTTGTGTCTTGTATGCACTGTCTATGTTGCACCATGGTCCTGGAGGAACGTTGTTTCGTTTCACTGTGTACTCTGTATGTAGTTGAAATGACAATAAACCCACTTGACTTGACTAAATCATTCTGGATGAATGGAACAATAGAAATGCTCCAAATTGCCTGAAAAAAACTCTAATATTACTTTAACTTCCAAAGTTAAGAGCATTTTTGCCTTCTCCTGTAAAGTCATTATAGATACATATTTTTTACTGGACAGCGACGATATACATCTATACACATTAACATATACATACATATACACACAAACATACGCATACACTCACACACACACAAGAGTGTACGCATTACTTGTATAAAGGGATGAATTTCTCTCAGTGAGGTTTGAGAGTCAGGTCTTTTTGCTCTTCAGAAATGATAAAACACTCCTACAGCCCTCTCCTTCCTCTGATGTCAGATAGGTGTACATTTACATCAGCACCACTAACTGAAACACTGCAGCAGGAGAACAAACAGGGCTCTGAGTGTATCAGTCTGTAGATCTGAATGAAGCTTCTGAGGGCCGTGAGATGCAGATTATGAGGGGATTATTAGGTTATTCAAACCAGTGTGTAAATTCTGTAAACCACTGACTGCTTGGTCTGTACCCATATGGAAATACAATATATGGCCATACTTGAACATGTGGAATGGGTATATATATATATATATATATATATATATATATATATATATATATATATATATATATATATATATATATATTCACTTGTATTTACAGATAAAGGTCAAGTTCTGCATCTTGTCCAGCCTTGTTTGAGTAACACATACTCATCAAATACACTATGTGTCCAAATATTTGTGGACACCCCTTTTAATGATGGCATTCAGGTACTTTAAGTTGCAACCATTGCTGACACAGATGTGCAAATGCACACACACAGCTTGTCTAGTCCCTGTAGAGAAGAAGTACTGCCAACAGAATAGGACTCTCTGGAGCAGATCAACCTCATGATCCTATTGGCTCCATGCTGCCTAATGCCAGGCATGGGCTAGAGGGGTATAAAGCCCCCCAGCATTGAGGAGCTGTGGAGCAGTGGAAGAACTGTGTTCTCTGGAATGATGGTGGTGGAGCTCCATCCAGTACTTTTGGGATGATTTGGGGGTTGGGGGTGAGGTGGGGTGGTGATCATCATTCAACATCTTGGCCTTATATAATATTAGCTCTTGTTGCTGAATGCAATCAAATCCTCACAGCAATGCTGCTTTATCCAAAATCTAGTACAAAGTCTTCTTCTCTAGACAGTAGAGACAGTTACTCCAACAGAAGCAGGACAAACTCTTTTAATACCACTGATTTCAGAAGGAACAGTGAATGAGCAGGTGTCCCAATACTTTTGTCCAGATCGTGTTGGTACCATTCTAAAATTCAAACTAGCTCTAGTGCTGTCCACACACACAGGGAGAATCCCTACAGAGATGTAAATGCATGCAAATGCTAGGAGACAATGCCCAGAAGGTCAGTAGGTGTCAGGGGTGAGTTCACACTGAAAGAAGTCCAAATTCTGACCCAAACGTCTGACATTTGTCCTACGTTTTGGTCATGAAGAACCATCATCAGTGAGTGTTGTGACCAGGGGTGCCGTTCTGATAAGAAGGGTGACAGATGTGTGAAGGTCATTTACAGCTTCTCTAGAATGCAGAACTGGGTTTTTATCTTGTCATAATAAAATAGGGACAAGCCTGTAGAACAATTCTGGTGGGTATATGACTCTTTTTGGGCCGAATTTTTAATCACAGTCCACATATTTTTGGCAAGGTTGAGGTCATTAAAATCTTAATTCCACATCACATCTGAGTGTGTGTTAGGGGTCACTGACCAACTGTGTCCAAGTTCCACCCATCTAGCTCATTCTTACGCAGAGCTGTTTGAACTGATGACCTTGGACTCGGCTCCAAGAGACATTCCTGACTTGTGTAAATTTACCATCTTTCTTCTCAGATCTGCTCTGAACTTCTCAGACGTTCTCATTGTATTGTGTGTTGGTCGATCCAATGAAGGCTTAGAGAAGCTGCAGTCCATCATGCAGTCCAACACACAACCGTCTTCAGGTCACGACACAGATCTCAGCAGCGTTAAGGTCAAGACTCTTCACTCTTGGCCGTTCCAAAACACAACCATTCAACCGTTGTTTAGTGGATGTACTTGTATGTTTCGGGTCATTACTGTGTTCCATCACCTAACATCTCTTCAGCTTCAGGTCATGGACTGCTGCTCTCCTGTAAAATGCACTGATCTATGCACTAATCGCATGGCATTGAGGCCCTGAGGCAGCAAAGCAGCCCCAAACCATGATGCTCCCTCCAAAAGGTTTCACAGCTGGGATGAGGGTTGGTGTTGGTGTGCAGTGCTTATCTCCCCCTAATTATAGCATTAAGCAATGATGTCAAAAAGTTCAATTTCTGTTTGATCTGTCCTTAAAATATTGTCAGTGGTCTGAAACGTTTTTTTTTTTAAGAGCAGAGACATCCTTTACGATGTGATTCCATGAGCACCATTCAGTGTTTCTCTAATAGTGGACACATAGACGAAGGTTTCTGCAGTTTGTAGAGTCAGCTTCAGTGTCAGACAGTGCTGAATTTGCCGGACTGTTTATTGACGTTCATGTAGGTCTTTAGCAATGCTACCTAGTGTGCCTTGATTTATTGCACAAAGCACCTGAGAAATCCCAGCCTCATCTATTTAACTGAAAACACCTATTACCAGTTAGCTCTTGGAGAAGTCATTAACAAAGAGTCTCACTTACTATTTTTAGCCTGCACTGTGGATGTTTCCTCAACTAGCTGAATAAAAGCTTGTTGGTTATTAGTTAGATGTTGTTAGTGTATATTCATCACAGGGGAAATAAGTGCTTTATTAAATTTAAAGTAATAGTTGATTAAATGTTTATAATAGAAACATTTTAATTGAAATGTAATAGTGGTGGTGTTGCTTCCTTTTGTGGGTACAAGGTGAGACCTGTAACCCATGCATCAAAAATAGACCCAGAGTGTGTTTATGTGCTAGACATGCCTGCATCCGGAGAAAGACTTCACTGACTAATACAGGAGCGTACTGCTTCTGAGGTGAAATTGGCTTGAAGAGCTTCTGTTAAGCAGATGCTGAGAATGGAGGGTGGGCCGCTGGTCTGGGGGTAAACAGGAGACCCCGACAATCAGTCTTTCTGTAGTCTGCCATGTCTTACAGATTTCAATTCAAACAAACGTAATTAAATGTATAAATGTTCCCTCTAAATCAGTCTGTGGCAACCCGGTCTGGCGGTTGCTCTGGTCTTCTGGCTGGTCTGGCAGCTGGTCTGGTGGCTAGTCTGGCGGCTGGTCTGGCAGTTGGTCTGGCTGTTGGTCTGGTGGTTGAGTTGGCATTTACCTACTTTTTACATACCATGATGCTTACATTTCCATAGACATGCTAGAGTTGTAACACTTTCTGAACAGTAAATATGGTTTGAATAAAGACACTCAGAGGAATTAATATATTATATTTATTACTCAGACAGTAAATCTTGTACATGTTCTCCCTATTCCATTTCAATGGCCACTACATGAACACCACATACCCATAAAAAATAAAAGAATGTATTAGCTAATGCTTCTTACATTTCATTAGATTTTTGAATCATGGCTTTAAATGTATTTATTTAATTATTCTCTGCTTCTGAACATGCTGACATGCTGGTCTACACTGTCGAGGAGGGTCCACCTCAATGCATTTCTGAAGGTTGATTGACTGATGTGTTGTGTGTAAATTTTGAGATGTAGACTCTTTCAGAGCTCTTCTAAAACTAGACCTCACCAAGTAAAAGAGTGCAGGCTGAAATAGGAAGCTGTGGAATCAGTAGAGAGTGATCAGGGCTGAATAACAGAGGCCTGCAGTAAAGGGTTCATCACTGCTGCTGCTCTGTAATGAACAGACTGAGCTGACCAGCAGATCTGATCACATGTTACTGAGGCTGGATGGTGTGTTGTGTATTTAGCTGAGCAGAAATGCTGAATGTGATGATCTGTGATTACTGATGGTACAACAGATCTTCATCCGGACACTTTTAGATGCATTTACCGGGAAACACCTGAAACCCTTCACTGTATAAATCTTTTAGCTTTTTATCGAAGTCGTCTGGTGTTTTAGGCTTATCAGGCTCATCATCTTCTCTATACATGATGTAGCCTTCAAACTTACAATTTTTATTATTCTGATCACAGCAGCAGTACGCAGTCCAGAAGTGAGTCGGGACGTTCACCTGTCCCTTGCCCACCGTGACCTTAAACGTTCCGCTACTCGGCACGACCCCTGTTACCACATAAGCAAAATATCCTTTATTCACGCAGTTTTTCAGAACCTGCCTCACTTCATTTTCCACTTTACTGTACCAGAACTTGTTGAAGTCGCATCTCTGAGGAGCTGCGTTGGTGAGGGTGAAGGTGCTCTCTGCAGCCATTTTTGAGGGAGCGTGGCAGTGAGGGTACAGGTGACCTCTATCATACCTGGCGCCATCATAGTCTGAGTTGTAGGCCTGTTTGCCGCTTCCCTTTGACCCCGAACCTAGCAGTTCCATCTCATTACTTGATCTTCCTTCGATCTGTAACAGCGTTCAGACGCAATATATAACATGTTGCTGGTTAATCTCTGTGATCTGACAGTTCAGCAAACAGAAATGTTCAAAAGACCAAGACTGATAAAACAGGACTTGAGATAAAAAGGGAAAAACAAAAGCCCAGGTTAGAATAAAAGGTTACATTCTGTAAAACAGGGCTGCAGCCTGTGTGAACTTGCTTTTCCCTTAATAACGTTACACATACGGCAACGGATGTTCATTTTTTTAGAATCATCTGAGAATGAGAAATATTAGACATACTGACAGGATTTTGTCGCATTTTCACATTTCTCATCTACCTTCCATCAGCAGTCAGGTTAGAAACAGTAAACTCTTACCTGAGCTTCGATCATCCAGGTAATATCAGGTCTGTTTATTGTACAGTCTGCTGTCCTCTGATACTGATAAGCAGAATACACTGGAATCTTCTCTGCAGTGTCGTACAGTGTAGCATAGTGAGATGTTCCCTGATATTTCTGACAGATCTTCTTGAAGTGATCACCTGCAATGGGAACCTGTGAAACCGTGCTGCCAACACCAAACACAGGTGGTTTTTCTTTCAGAAAGAACTGCTTGCATGCGTTTAAGTCCATAACCACCTCTCCCAGAGCTCCCAGAGTGAGGAGCATCAGCACTGCAGCCACCAGCTTCATCTTCACACTCTTCTCCTCTCACAGTGTCCTCACACAGCTTCTGATGGAGCTCATATATCCTCACACTGGGAGGAGCTCAGAGCCATTCAGCCAAACACTGAGGATCATCCTCACAGGATCACATATTAAGGATCACATATTAAAGAACCTACAGTTCACATCCACCCACCAGCCTGCAGACCTGCAGGGGCAACAGCCATTTTACCAAAGACACCATCAGCCCTCATTTCACCAAATGTGTTACACATGCACATGCCAGACGTGGGCTAGAGGGTTATACAGCCCCCCAGCATTGAGGAGCTGTGGAGCAGTGGAAGAACTGTGTTCTCTGGAATAATGGTGGTGGAGCTCCATCCAGTACTTTTGGGATGGGGTGCGTTGGGGATGATGAGATGGAGTGGTAATCAGCAAACATCCAGACCTCATTAATAGTAGCTCTCATTGCTGAATGCAATCAAATCCTCACAGCAATGCTCCTCCAATATCCAGTAGAAAGTCTTCTTCTCTGGACAGTAGAGACAGTTACTCCAACACAAGCAGGATCTCTTTTAATACTCTTGATTTCAGAAGGAACAGTGAATGAGCAGTTGTCCCAATACTTTTGTCCACATAGTGAATCAGCTTGTACAACATTTTTATTCATCTTAGTTGCTTTTCTAAACACTGTAAAAACCTACAGACTGACATAATTTCATGCCTTCATTCATAATGTAATAATCTTTTTTTTTACAGATTATGTAAAACTTAATTAAGTAATTTTTTAAACATTCGAGGCTTCCTTCCAAATTCTTGCCCCCTATACACACATGTTATGACATGTTATTAACAGTATAGTCATAAATATACTAAAACCTCAATAATTATTATTAATAATAATAATTAATAAACAAAAACTTAATAATTAATAATGTTGTTTAATTTATTAATAATTCACCTCTGATAAATTCACATCATGACACATTTACATCATCATCATCATCATCATCATCAAAAAATGTAATTACATTATAAATTAATATCTTAAAATGCCTTATTATGTAAATTACATTATTGAGCAGTTAGAAACTAAATTTGTGCACATACTAGTAAAATACTACAGTGAAAATCATGTATCTCCGTTATTGTCTGTTTTTATTTTTTCATGGTTTGAACCTTGTAGCTGCTTCTGTACACTGTGTAAATCATTCTGGATGAATGGACCAATAGAAATGCTCCAAATTGCCTGAAAAAAAACTCTAATATTACTTTAACTTCCAAAGTTAAGAGCATTTTTGCCTTCTCCTGTAAAGTCATTATAGATACATATTTTTTACTGGACAGCGACGATATACATCTATACACATTAACATATACATACATATACACACAAACATACGCATACACTCACACACAC
Source organism: Salminus brasiliensis (assembly GCF_030463535.1). Lineage (NCBI taxonomy): Eukaryota > Metazoa > Chordata > Actinopteri > Characiformes > Bryconidae > Salminus > Salminus brasiliensis. Next base: position 59,600,585 of record NC_132879.1, read on the forward strand.
ACAAGAGTGTACGCATTACTTGTATAACGGGATGAATTTCTCTCAGTGAGGTTTGAGAGTCAGGTCTTTTTGCTCTTCAGAAATGATAAAACACTCCTACAGCCCTCTCCTTCCTCTGATGTCAGATAGGTGTACATTTACATCAGCACCACTAACTGAAACACTGCAGCAGGAGAACAAACAGGGCTCTGAGTGTATCAGTCTGTAGATCTGAATGAAGCTTCTGAGGGCCGTGAGATGCAGATTATGAGGGGATTATTAGGTTATTCAAACCAGTGTGTAAATTCTGTAAACCACTGACTGCTTGGTCTGTACCCATATGGAAATACAATATATGGCCATACTTGAACATGTGGAATGGGTATATATATATATATATATATATATATATATATATATATATATATATATATATATATATATATATTCACTTGTATTTACAGATAAAGGTCAAGTTCTGCATCTTGTCCAGCCTTGTTTGAGTAACACATACTCATCAAATACACTATGTGTCCAAATATTTGTGGACACCCCTTTTAATGATGGCATTCAGGTACTTTAAGTTGCAACCATTGCTGACACAGATGTGCAAATGCACACACACAGCTTGTCTAGTCCCTGTAGAGAAGAAGTACTGCCAACAGAATAGGACTCTCTGGAGCAGATCAACCTCATGATCCTATTGGCTCCATGCTGCCTAATGCCAGGCATGGGCTAGAGGGGTATAAAGCCCCCCAGCATTGAGGAGCTGTGGAGCAGTGGAAGAACTGTGTTCTCTGGAATGATGGTGGTGGAGCTCCAACCAGTACTTTTGGGATGATTTGGGGGTTGGGGGTGAGGTGGGGTGGTGATCATCATTCAACATCTTGGCCTTATATAATATTAGCTCTTGTTGCTGAATGCAATCAAATCCTCACAGCAATGCTGCTTTATCCAAAATCTAGTACAAAGTCTTCTTCTCTAGACAGTAGAGACAGTTACTCCAACAGAAGCAGGACAAACTCTTTTAATACCACTGATTTCAGAAGGAACAGTGAATGAGCAGGTGTCCCAATACTTTTGTCCAGATCGTGTTGGTACCATTCTAAAATTCAAACTAGCTCTAGTGCTGTCCACACACACAGGGAGAATCCCTACAGAGATGTAAATGCATGCAAATGCTAGGAGACAATGCCCAGAAGGTCAGTAGGTGTCAGGGGTGAGTTCACACTGAAAGAAGTCCAAATTCTGACCCAAACGTCTGACATTTGTCCTACGTTTTGGTCATGAAGAACCATCATCAGTGAGTGTTGTGACCAGGGGTGCCGTTCTGATAAGAAGGGTGACAGATGTGTGAAGGTCATTTACAGCTTCTCTAGAATGCAGAACTGGGTTTTTATCTTGTCATAATAAAATAGGGACAAGCCTGTAGAACAATTCTGGTGGGTATATGACTCTTTTTGGGCCGAATTTTTAATCACAGTCCACATATTTTTGGCAAGGTTGAGGTCATTAAAATCTTAATTCCACATCACATCTGAGTGTGTGTTAGGGGTCACTGACCAACTGTGTCCAAGTTCCACCCATCTAGCTCATTCTTACGCAGAGCTGTTTGAACTGATGACCTTGGACTCGGCTCCAAGAGACATTCCTGACTTGTGTAAATTTACCATCTTTCTTCTCAGATCTGCTCTGAACTTCTCAGACGTTCTCATTGTATTGTGTGTTGGTCGATCCAATGAAGGCTTAGAGAAGCTGCAGTCCATCATGCAGTCCAACACACAACCGTCTTCAGGTCACGACACAGATCTCAGCAGCGTTAAGGTCAAGACTCTTCACTCTTGGCCGTTCCAAAACACAACCATTCAACCGTTGTTTAGTGGATGTACTTGTATGTTTCGGGTCATTACTGTGTTCCATCACCTAACATCTCTTCAGCTTCAGGTCATGGACTGCTGCTCTCCTGTAAAATGCACTGATCTATGCACTAATCGCATGGCATTGAGGCCCTGAGGCAGCAAAGCAGCCCCAAACCATGATGCTCCCTCCAAAAGGTTTCACAGCTGGGATGAGGGTTGGTGTTGGTGTGCAGTGCTTATCTCCCCCTAATTATAGCATTAAGCAATGATGTCAAAAAGTTCAATTTCTATTTGATTGTCAGTGGTCTGAAACGTTTTTTTTTTTAAGAGCAGAGACATCCTTTACGATGTGATTCCATGAGCACCATTCAGTGTTTCTCTAATAGTGGACACATAGACGAAGGTTTCTGCAGTTTGTAGAGTCTTCTGAAAGTCTTGCCCATTGTTCTTAACTGGACGTCAGCTTCAGTGTCAGACAGTGCTGAATTTGCCGGACTGTTTATTGACGTTCATGTAGGTCTTTAGCAATGCTACCTAGTGTGCCTTGATTTATTGCACAAAGCACCTGAGAAATCCCAGCCTCATCTATTTAACTGAAAACACCTATTACCAGTTAGCTCTTGGAGAAGTCATTAACAAAGAGTCTCACTTACTATTTTTAGCCTGCACTGTGGATGTTTCCTCAACTAGCTGAATAAAAGCTTGTTGGTTATTAGTTAGATGTTGTTAGTGTATATTCATCACAGGGGAAATAAGTGCTTTATTAAATTTAAAGTAATAGTTGATTAAATGTTTATAATAGAAACATTTTAATTGAAATGTAATAGTGGTGGTGTTGCTTCCTTTTGTGGGTACAAGGTGAGACCTGTAACTCATGCATCAAAAATAGACCCAGAGTGTGTTTATGTGCTAGACATGCCTGCATCCGGAGAAAGACTTCACTGACTAATACAGGAGCGTACTGCTTCTGAGGAGAAATTGGCTTGAAGAGCTTCTGTTAAGCAGATGCTGAGAATGGAGGGTGGGCCGCTGGTCTGGGGGTAAACAGGAGACCCCGACAATCAGTCTTTCTGTAGTCTGCCATGTCTTACAGATTTCAATTCAAACAAACGTAATTAAATGTATAAATGTTCCCTCTAAATCAGTCTGTGGCAACCCGGTCTGGCGGTTGCTCTGGTCTTCTGGCTGGTCTGGCAGCTGGTCTGGTGGCTAGTCTGGCGGCTGGTCTGGCAGTTGGTCTGGCTGTTGGTCTGGTGGTTGAGTTGGCATTTACCTACTTTTTACGTACCATGATGCTTACATTTCCATAGACATGCTAGAGTTGTAACACTTTCTGAACAGTAAATATGGTTTGAATAAAGACACTAAATTACCACTAAAGAGGAATTAATATATTATATTTATTACTCAGACAGTAAATCTTGTACATGTTCTCCCTATTCCATTTCAATGGCCACTACATGAACACCACATACCCATATCAAATAAAAGAATGTATTAGCTAATGCTTCTTACATTTCATTAGATTTTTGAATCATGGCTTTAAATGTATTTATTTAATTATTCTCTGCTTCTGAACATGCTGACATGCTGGTCTACACTGTCGAGGAGGGTCCACCTCAATGCATTTCTGAAGGTTGATTGACTGATGTGTTGTGTGTAAATTTTGAGATGTAGACTCTTTCAGAGCTCTTCTAAAACTAGACCTCACCAAGTAAAAGAGTGCAGGCTGAAATAGGAAGCTGTGGAATCAGTAGAGAGTGATCAGGGCTGAATAACAGAGGCCTGCAGTAAAGGGTTCATCACTGCTGCTGCTCTGTAATGAACAGACTGAGCTGACCAGCAGATCTGATCACATGTTACTGAGGCTGGATGGTGTGTTGTGTATTTAGCTGAGCAGAAATGCTGAATGTGATGATCTGTGATTACTGATGGTACAACAGATCTTCATCCGGACACTTTTAGATACATTTACCGGGAAACACCTGAAACCCTTCACTGTATAAATCTTTTAGCTTTTTATCGAAGTCGTCTGGTGTTTTAGGCTTATCAGGCTCATCATCTTCTCTATACATGATGTAGCCTTCAAACTTACAATTTTTATTATTCTGATCACAGCAGCAGTACGCAGTCCAGAAGTGAGTCGGGACGTTCACCTGTCCCTTGCCCACCGTGACCTTAAACGTTCCGCTACTCTGCACGACCCCTGTTACCACATAAGCAAAATATCCTTTATTCACGCAGTCGCTTTTCAGAGTATCTCTCACTTTGTCCTCCACTTTACTGTACCAGAACTTGTTGAAGTCGCATCTCTGAGGAGCTGCGTTGGTGAGGGTGAAGGTGCTCTCTGCAGCCATTTTTGAGGGAGCGTGGCAGTGAGGGTACAGGTGACCTCTATCATACCTGGCGCCATCATAGTCTGAGTTGTAGGCCTGTTTGCCGCTTCCCTTCGACCCCGAACCTAGCAGTTCCATCACATTACTTGATCTTCCTTCGATCTGTAACAGCGTTCAGACGCAATGTATAACATGTTGCTGGTTAATCTCTGTGATCTGACAGTTCAGCAAACAGAAATGTTCAAAAGACCAAGACTGATAAAACAGGTAGGTGAGATAAAAAGGGAAAAACAAAAACCCAGGTTAGAATAAAAGGTTACATTCTGTAAAACAGGGCTGCAGCCTGTGTGAACTTGCTTTTCCCTTAATAACGTTACACATACGGCAACGGATGTTCATTTTTTTAGAATCATCTGAGAATGAGAAATATTAGACATACTGACAGGATTTTGTCGCATTTTCACATTTCTCATCTACCTTCCATCAGCAGTCAGGTTAGAAACAGTAAACTCTTACCTGAGCTTCGATCATCCAGGTAATATCAGGTCTGTTTATTGTACAGCCTGCTGTCCTCTGATACTGATAAGCAGAATACACTGGAATCTTCTCTGCAGTATCGTACAGTGTAGCATAGTGAGATGTTCCCTGATATTTCTGACAGATCTTCTTGAAGCGATCACCTGCAATGGGAACCTGTGAAACCGTGCTGCCAACACCAAACACTGGTGGTTTTTCTTTCAGAAAGAACTGCTTGCATGCGTTTAAGTCCATAACCACCTCTCCCAGAGCTCCCAGAGTGAGGAGCATCAGCACTGCAGCCACCAGCTTCATCTTCACACTCTTCTCCTCTCACAGTGTCCTCACACAGCTTCTGATGGAGCTCATATATCCTCACACTGGGAGGAGCTCAGAGCCATTCAGCCAAACACTGAGGATCATCCTGTTCATCACATATTAAACAACCTACAGTAGTACAGAGCCCTCCGACCTTCACATCCACCCACCAGCCTGCAGACCTGCAGGGGCAACGGTCATTTTACCAAAGACATCATCAGTCCTTGTTTGACCAAGTGTGTTACACTGTGAGTTTACACATGCATAAAACTAGACACTCAGACTGAGTGAGGACTTTCCCTAAACTCTATTAGCTTACATCATCATTTTATTCATATTTTAATTAATAATGTCACAATATTTCACTGATATTTATTATGGGATGATAAACTGCCACAGTCTGACATTAGAGACATTATTATACAAGTTTAGCAAAGTGGTCAATCTCCCACTGTCTGCTCTGATTATCTGAGGTGGGTATTTTTTCCGTCTGTTCAGTCAAACTAAACTAAAATTGCTGTTAATTAAAGCAAGTAATTGTTTCCACATGAAGTTCCACATTTTATTTTGTTCAACTAATTTTGTGCAGTTTATATTGAAGCAATTAAGAATTTTAAGTGTCGTATTAAGTTTAGAGAGTGCCTTCCTCCCACCGATGTGTTCAAATATACATAATAGGAGATTTAATAGAATGAATACATGTAAAATTGCCAGCCTCCCGCCTCAGTATACAATAAACATTAATTAACCTAGAATTCAGGAGCCTAGGAGCTCTTAAGCACCAAAATTAAACAAAACATTTTGACATTGTTTCTTAGAATGACGTCTCAAAAGGAAAAAGGAAATACAATATAAAATGTAGCGTCTGAAATCAGATAACACTACGCAAACACTGCCAAACACCTGTGACCAGGGAAATCCGGGTAGAGGGAGCAAAGAGTGTCTGCTGGTGAATCAGTCAATTGTCAATTTATGCAAAGCAGGTGAATAAAGTCTACTCTTTACACACTTCCTCCTCCACCTGCCAGTAATAACACGCCACAGTACAGTCAATAACACTAATCACACACGGTGATCACTACCATAGAAACTCTCATAGAAAGCTGCCCTGAGCACACTTCACCTGTTTTGACTTATTACAGTCATCACGGCCTGATACCGATGGAAGACTGACTGTGATTGTGCAAAGTGGGCAATTTGTGAAAGGTTTGGATGGAAACCCGGCTGGAGATTTTAACTGACCTGCCTGTACTGCTGCTGGAGCATTTTCTCTTATGGTGCTTTAGCTCTATTGCAATACTCCATCTGCTGTTTCACTAATGCAGCTTTACCTGTAAATATGCACTGTGGCTGCACAACCATGCCAGGGTAGACTAAGGTAGACGTCTGTAAGACTGCTATGGGACGATTCACGCTCTGGGGGTCATGCACCTGTCATGTACCCTGACGCTTCTCTTCAACATCGAGAATCTGTTTATTGAAGATCATTCACACGGCCTGGAACAGGACTTCACAACCAGGATAAGGAGGAGATTGTCAACAAGGATGTGAGCGTATCTATAGCATGACCATGACTATGTTTCTCCACCACTGCACGCTAAATCAGTGGGTTCTTCAGTATTACAGCGCAGGGCTGATTTCTGATTTCTCAAGATGATCCAGTCTGAGACTGTTTTTCATGCTTGATATGAGGTTAACCTTGGATATTTAAATATACAGAAGTAATTAGCAATTGTTTGAAATCACCATTTCATTTTTACCAGGTGTGAAAAGGGATCAGTGACCTGACATTAGTCATAAGGTAGTGCTTCAGAAAGCTGGTCAGAGACTTCATCACTTGCTGTGCTGGACTCCATTAACCCACTCCAGTTTGCCTACTGCCACAACTGCCCTGCAGTGATGCCATCACTCACCTGCTCCACACTACACTGTCTCACCTGGACACCGGGGCCCCTTCCACATGTACCTGGATATTTTTGTGGAATTTCTGGTCCCACTTTGGTCAAAACTCTGTACTCTAGATGGAGATTATTGAAAGCTCTGGTGTTAGTGCTGTCGAGTTGGCGAGGAAAACAAGGCTTTATAAAAACACTGACGTCACAGAGCATGCATGTTTCTGCAGAATCTTAAACACCTCCTTACTCCCTATATAGTGAACTACATGAGCCATGGCGCTACAGCATCTTCACACAGAAGCAGTAGAGTTCAGATTTCCACACATAGACAGATAGATAGATCACTTTATCCTACAGGGAAAGTCAGTGTTTACAGCAGCAAAAGCAAACAAGAGAGCAGCATAATAAAGGCACTTAAATGTAGGTATTGTGATATACACTGAGGAGGAGGAGCTACAGTCTCTCATTAGGGTGAATATTAATAACTCTAAATGTAGGTATTGTGATATACACTGAGGAGGAGGAGCTACAGTCTCTCATTAGGGTGAATATTAATAACGCTCTAAATGTAGGTATTGTGATATACACTGAGGAGGCGGAGCTACAGTCTCTCATTAGGGTGAATATTAATAACGCTCTAAATGTAGGTATTGTGATATACACTGAGGAGGCGGAGCTACAGTCTCTCATTAGGGTGAATATTAATAACACTCTAAATGTAGGTATTGTGATATACACTGAGGAGGCGGAGCTACAGTCTCTCATTAGGGTGAATATTAATAATGCTCTAAATGTAGGTATTGTGATATACACTGAGGAGGCGGAGCTACAGTCTCTCATTAGGGTGAATATTAATAACGCTCTAAATGTAGGTATTGTGATATACACTGAGGAAGCGGAGCTACAGTCTTATTAGGGTGAATATTAATAACGCTCTAAATGTAGGTATTGTGATATACACTGAGGAGGAGGAGCTACAGTCTCTCATTAGGGTGAATATTAATAACTCTAAATGTAGGTATTGTGATATACACTGAGGAGGCGGAGCTACAGTCTCTCATTAGGGTGAATATTAATAATGCTCTAAATGTAGGTATTGTGATATACACTGAGGAGGCGGAGCTACAGTCTCTCATTAGGGTGAATATTAATAACTCTAAATGTAGGTATTGTGATATACACTGAGGAGGCGGAGCTACAGTCTCTCATTAGGGTGAATATTAATAATGCTCTAAATGTAGGTATTGTGATATACACTGAGGAGGCGGAGCTACAGTCTCTCATTAGGGTGAATATTAATAACGCTCTAAATGTAGGTATTGTGATATACACTGAGGAAGCGGAGCTACAGTCTTATTAGGGTGAATATTAATAAAGCTCTAAATGTAGGTCTTGTGATATACACTGAGAAGGCGGAGCTACGGTCTCTCATTAGGGTGAATATTAATAACGCTCTAAATGTAGGTATTGTGATATACACTGAGGAGGAGGAGCTACGGTCTCTGATTAGGGTGACTATTAATAACACTCTAAATGTAGGTATTGTGATATACACTGAGGAGGCGGAGCTACAGTCTCTCATTAGGGTGAATATTAATAAGCTCTAAGTGTAGGTGTTGTGATATACACTGAGGAGGCGGAGCTACAGTCTCTCATTAGAGTGAATATTTATAACTCTAAATGTAGGTATTGTGATATACACTGAGGAGGCGGAGCTACAGTCTCTCATTAGGGTGAATATTAATAACGCTCTAAATGTAGGTCTTGTGATCTACATTGAGGAGGCGGAGCTACAGTCTCTCATTACGGTGAATATTAATAACGCTCTAAATGTAGGTATTGTGATCTACACTGAGGAGGCGGAGCTATAGTCTCTCATTACGGTGAATATTAATAACGCTCTAAATGTAGGTATTGTGATATACACTGAGAAGGCGGAGCTACAGTCTCTTATTAGGGTGAATATTAATAAAGCTCTAAATGTAGGTATTATGATATACACTGAGGAGGAGGAGCTACAGTCTCTCATTAGGGTGAATATTAATAACGCTCTAAATGTAGGTATTGTGATATACACTGAGGAGGAGGAGCTACAGTCTCTCATTAGGGTGTATATTAATAACGCTCTAAATGTATGTATTGTGATATACACTGAGGAGGCGGGGCTACAGTCTCTCATTAGGGTGAATATTAATAACACTCTAAATGTAGGTGTTGTGATATACACTGAGGAGGCGGAGCTACAGTCTCTCATTAGGGTGAATATTAATAACCTATCCCCTGCAGTTTGCTTACGAAACAGACGTAGGTGTGGATGATGCTATAGTCTACTTACTGCAGTTGGCATAGTCTCATTTGGACTAGAGCAGCACCACTGTGAGAATCCCTTTTTTTAAGACAATACAATCCAACCGCTCATGATTGCCTGGGTTTTGAAGACCCCAGCATATGCAGCATCAGAGGAGGAGATGCAAGAAAGCTCAACGGAAAAAAGTGACTTATGACCATACTGAACAACACATCACACCCACTACATGACCTACTAGTCAGACAGTGGAGCGCTTTCAGCAACAGACTGTAGCAAGGAACGGTACAGGAGATTGTTTGTTCCAACAGCAATCACACTGTACAGCACCTTATCACTGTGCCGGGACTTTAATGTACACTGCTCAAAAAATAAAGGGAACACTTAAACAACACAATATAACTCAAAGTAAATTAAACTTCTGTGAAATCAAACTGTCCACTTAGGAAGCGACACTGATTGACAATTTCACATGCTGTTGTGCAAATGGAATAGACAACAGGTGGAAATTATTGGCAATTAGCAAAACACACTCAATAAAGAAGTGGTTCTGCAGGTGGGGACCACAGACCACTTCTCAGTACCTATACTTTCTGGCTGATGGTTTGATCACTTTTGAATGTTGGTGGTGCTTTCACACTCATAGTAGCATGAGACGGACTCTACAACCCACACAAGTGGCTCAGGTAGTGCAGCTCATCCAGGATGGCACATCAATGCGAGCTGTGGCAAAAAGGTTTGCTGTGTCTGTCAGCGTAGTGTCCAGAGGCTAGAGGCACTACCAGGAGACAGGCCAGTACACCTGGAGACGTGGAGGAGGCTGTAAGAGGGCAACAACCCAGCAGCAGGACCGCTACCTCCACCTTTGTGCAAGGAGGAACAGGAGGAGCACTGCCAGAGCCCTGCAAAATGACCTCCAGCAGGCCACAAATGTGCATGTGTCTGCAAAAACGGTTTGAAACCGACTCCATGAGGATGGTATGAGGGGCCCGACGTCCACAGATGGGGGTTGTGCTCACAGCCCAACACCGTGCAGGACGCTTGGCTTGGGTACCACAATTTCGTTCCACCCCATGTACCACATGTGATGCGAATGACAATAAAGTCTCCTTGAATCCTTGAATCCTTGAATCCTTGAATTTGCCAGAGAACACCAGGATTGGCAAATTCGCGACTGGCGCTCTGTGCTCTTCACAGATGAAAGCAGGTTCACACTGAGCACATGTGACAGACGTGACGGAGTCTGGAGACGCCGTGGAGAGCGATCTGCTGCCTGCAACATCCTTCAGCATGACCGGTCTGCAGTGGGTCAGTAATGGTGTGGGGTGGCATTTCTTTGGAAGGCCGCACAGCCCTCCATGTGCTCGCCAGAGGTAGCCTGACTACCATTAGGTACCGAGATGAGATCCTCAGACCCCTTGTGAGACCATATGCTGGTGCGGTTGGCCCTGGGTTCCTCCTAATGCAGGACAATGTTACACCTCATGTGGCTGGAGTGTGCCAGCAGTTCCTGCAAGATGAAGGCATTAAAGCTATGGACTGTCCCGCCCGTTCCCCAGACCTGAATCCGATTGAGCACATCTGGGACATCATGTCTCGCTCCATCCACCAACGTCACGTTGCACCACAGACTGTCCAGGAGTTGGCAGATGCTTTAGTCCAGGTCTGGGAGGAGATCATCAGGAGCATGCCCAGCCGTTGTAGGGAGGTCATACAGGCACGTGGAGGCCACACACATCAAGGACATTACATCAAGGTTGAATCAGCCTGTAGTGTGTTTTTACACTTTCATTTTGTGTGTGACTCCAAATCCAGGCCTCCATTGGTTAATAAATTTGATTTCCATTGATGATTTTTGTGTGATTTTGTTGTCAGCACATTCAACTTTGTACAGAACAAAGTCTTCAATGAGAATATTTCATTCATTCAGATCTAGGATGTGTTATTTATGTGTTCCCTTAATTTTTTGGAGCAGTGTATATTGAGCCCTATTAGGGTGGGCTGCTCACCATCTCTGATCCCCAGCTGGACATTACTACATCTCTCTACTCTCTACATACATGCACCTAACACTGCACATGTATTAAATATCTGGTCATATGTGTTAATTGTTTTATTGCAGAGACAAGTTCAAAGTGCTACTTTAGAAAATGTAGAGGGTAAAACCTCCAGGGGATAAACGTGATAAAAAGGATGATGCGAAACAAAACGTCATGCTGGGAAAAAGAAGGCAGAGCGACTTTGATTTCCGGTACTCCGATAAAAAGACTTTGAGGGAAAATGGTCTCTGGTCATTTTAAAGAAAAAGAACAACAACGGGGAACGTTGCGTTGTTTTTCGCAAGGACATATTTTCTGAGAAGCCTGCTATATCTGGTTTGGTCAATTTTATTAATAGTTCTGATCAGAGGAGGACGGGTCGGGTCCCCCTTGTGAGTCTTGGTTCCTCCCAAGGTTTCTTCCTCCAGCTCTGAGGGAGGTTCTCCTGCACTGTCGCCGTTGGCTGCTCACGGGGGGTCTTCTAAATCTGACTTGACTTGACTAATCTGGCCAATGTGATGCTGATTGAGAGACAGATTTCTGCCTTCACGGTTTTCTGTTTGTGTTTGTATCCACGCTTCATTAATGTGTTTCACTTGTGGGCTGACATATTTAAGGAGGGCTAGCGCAAGCAGCCAGTGCCGAGGATTAATGCCTTAAAGCCATAACGCTGTTATACCATAACGTCGTAACGACCTTAAGGTCTGTAGACCTTGGTGTTTACTCCAACGGTGTCCAGTGTGGTATCTTAGGCACCGTGGTTCAGCGTGGGTCCGTTGGGCATGCCGAGAGCCTTATAGCTTAGAGTAACCTGGTTAGCTACCGCCCGGCTTAGACTTTCAGCTCTCTGCAGTCTACTCATCGAAAGGTTCTGGAAAGGCTCGTTCAGGGGACTTAGTAGCTTTTGGTCTTTGGTATAAAGACAGTCTCTAAGGATCCCCGGTACTCAGGAGTCGTTCAGGTTCGGTAGCGGTTCCCTCAGCTCTGGAGTCTCGTAAGTTCTGAAGCGCCTGACTAGCGCGGTTTTGTGTTAATGTACCTGTTTTCTCCCAGGCACGGCCTGTTGGTTTGGGTTAGTGGTTCCTCTAGCTCAGACCTCTCCCTGGCTCGCCAGCCTAGCCCTCGTCTCGAGTCAGCCCCAGGTTTGCTCTTTGATTTGTCCAGTTCAGTTGTCTCCTGTTATTGTTTTGTTCATTATTATCCCTGGTTAAATCTAGCTGCTTTTGTGTCTCTGTTCGACCCTGTTTCTTTCTTTAATAAACTCTCTCGCTTTGGTCCATCTCCTGCGAGTGTTCACCCTCTTTGAGTCAGTCCCAGCGGATCATGACAGTGGTAAAGTTTTTCTAAAAATTTGTTTGTTGCCATGACGTTTAGAAATAACACCCCAAAACAAACAACAAAAAAACACAAACAAAAACACCTCAAATGACCTATACCTATATATATTTAATATGAAGGGAAAAACCCACTTCTATAAGAACCCGTTCATCCTCCTACTCCTCCTTTACCGTGTTTTAAACTTGAATAGAGTCGTAGATGGTGGTTAATGGCAATTTGTTTTATTTACATACATACGTAATTATGTTTTATGAATAATACAAAACACACACACATACATATATATATATATATATATATATATATATATATACACACACACACACACACACACACAGTGAACACAGTGAACAAGAATGGAATCTAGGAAATCCCCATGTGCAATTAAGAGTCTTTTACTGTAAATAATATTGTTTATTGCTTTTTTAATTCTTATTTATATTGTGTATATAGTGTAAATTATTTATCCAATTTTTTTGTAACTGAGTGTCCTGCTATCCCTTTCTGCTGCTACACTGTGAATTTCCCCACTGCGGGACTAATAAAGGATTATCTTATCTTATCTTATCTTATCTTATCTTATCTTATACCTTTTTTCCAAATCCAGATCTTGAAGGTGATTCCATTCCACTGCTTGTCTTCTGCTTGTTGCTCTTGCCTTCTCGTCTTGTGTAAAGAATCTCACACACTGACGAATCATGAAGTCTAAGTCCAGCGTAGAGGGGCTCAGTAAAGCTGGTGGTGAATGTGTGTAAGTGAGTTAGTGTGTCAGTGCTGGGTGAGATGCTATAGAAAGACAGAGTGCCGGCCGGCCAATCCAGATACACTCCTACTCTGCTGGAGGAGCGGAATACAGGTATATCAGTTCTCTGATTGTTGTGCCAGGCGGAGTAACTGTTACTGTTGCAGTGCAGACTCCAGGACTGATCATTGTTCCCAAACCCACATTCGTTACTGCTTCCTCTCCTCCTGATGCTTCTGTATGACACTGATATGTCAGGGCCGACTCCACTAAACTCCACCTCCCAGTAACAGCGTCCAGTCATACTCTCCACACTCAGAACCTGAGGACAGTCGTGGGGTTCAAATCTGTCTGGATGATCCAGATATGGCAGATCTGTCTTCACATACTTCACCTTTCTGTTGTCCTCAGACAGAGAAAGTCGTCTATAGGCTGTGTTTGGATCCATAGTCAGATCACAAGCATCTGCACACAGTTAGGTTAAAGTTAGGTTTAGGTGTAGGTTATGGGGGATAAGGACAGAGTTAGGTTTAGGTGTAGGTAACTGAGGATAAGGACAGAGTTAGGTTTAGGTGTAGGTAACTGAGGATAAGGACAGGGTTAGGTTTAGGTGTAGGTAACTGAGGATAAGGACAGGGTTAGGTTTAGGTGTAGGTAACTGAGGATAAGGACAGAGTTGGGTTTAGGTGTAGGTAACTGAGGATAAGGACAGGGTTGGGTTTAGGTGTAGGTAATTGAGGATAAGGAAGCGTTAGGTTTAGGTGTAGGTAACTGAGGATAAGGACAGAGTTAGGTTTAGGTGTAGGTTATGGGGGATAAGGACAGAGTTAGGTTTAGGTTATGGGGGATAAGGACAGAGTTAGGTTTAGGTGTAGGTTATGGGGGATAAGGACAGAGTTAGGTTTAGGTGTAGGTTATGGGGGATAAGGACAGGGTAAGGTTTAGGTGTAGGTAACTGAGGATAAGGACAGGGTTAGGTTTAGGTGTAGGTAATTGAGGATAAGGACAGGGTTAGGTTTAGGTGTAGGTAATTGAGGATAAGGAAGCGTTAGGTTTAGGTGTAGGTAACTGAGGATAAGGACAGGGTTAGGTTTAGGTGTAGGTAACTGAGGATAAGGACGGGGTTAGGTTTAGGTGTAGGTAACTGAGGATAAGGAAGCGTTAGGTTTAGGTGTAGGTAACTGAGGATAAGGACAGGGTTGGGTTTAGGTGTAGGTAATTGAGGATAAGGAAGCGTTAGGTTTAGGTGTAGGTAATTGAGGATAAGGAAGCGTTAGGTTTAGGTGTAGGTAACTGAGGATAAGGACAGGGTAAGGTTTAGGTGTAGGTAACTGAGGATAAGGACAGGGTAAGGTTTAGGTGTAGGTAACTGAGGATAAGGACAGGGTTAGGTTTAGGTGTAGGTAATTGAGGATAAGGACAGGGTTGGGTTTAGGTGTAGGTAATTGAGGATAAGGAAGCGTTAGGTTTAGGTGTAGGTAACTGAGGATAAGGAAGTGTTAGGTTTAGGTGTAGGTAACTGAGGATAAGGACAGGGTAAGGTTTAGGTGTAGGTAACTGAGGATAAGGACAGGGTAAGGTTTAGGTGTAGGTAACTGAGGATAAGGACAGGGTAAGGTTTAGGTGTAGGTTATGGGGGATAAAGACAGGGTAAGGTTTAGGTGTAGGTTATGGGGGATAAGGACAGAGTTAGGTTTAGGTGTAGGTTATGGGGGATAAGGACAGAGTTAGGTTTAGGTGTAGGTTATGGTGGATAAGGACAGAGTTAGGTTTAGGTGTAGGTTATGGAGGATAAGGACAGGGTAAGGTTTAGGTGTAGGTTATGGTGGATAAGGACAGGGTAAGGTTTAGGTGTAGGTTATGGAGGGTAAGGACAGGGTAAGGTTTAGGTGTAGGTTATGGGGAATAAGGACAGAGTTAGGTTTAGGTGTAGGTTATGGGGATAAGGACAGAGTTAGGTTTAGGTGTAGGTTATGGAGGATAAGGACAGAGTTAGGTTTAGGTGTAGGTAACTGAGGATAAGGACAGGGTTAGGTTTAGGTGTAGGTAATTGAGGATAAGGAAGCGTTAGGTTTAGGTGTAGGTAACTGAGGATAAGGACAGGGTTGGGTTTAGGTGTAGGTAATTGAGGATAAGGAAGCGTTAGGTTTAGGTGTAGGTAACTGAGGATAAGGACAGGGTTAGGTTTAGGTGTACGTAACTGAGGATAAGGACAGGGTTAGGTTTAGGTGTAGGTAACTGAGGATAAGGACGGGGTTAGGTTTAGGTGTAGGTAATTGAGGATAAGGAAGCGTTAGGTTTAGGTGTAGGTAACTGAGGATAAGGACAGGGTTGGGTTTAGGTGTAGATAATTGAGGATAAGGAAGCGTTAGGTTTAGGTGTAGGTAACTGAGGATAAGGACAGGGTAAGGTTTAGGTGTAGGTAACTGAGGATAAGGACAGGGTAAGGTTTAGGTGTAGGTAACTGAGGATAAGGACGGGGTTAGGTTTAGGTGTAGGTAATTGAGGATAAGGAAGCGTTAGGTTTAGGTGTAGGTAACTGAGGATAAGGACAGGGTTGGGTTTAGGTGTAGGTAATTGAGGATAAGGAAGCGTTAGGTTTAGGTGTAGGTAATTGAGGATAAGGAAGCGTTAGGTTTAGGTGTAGGTAACTGAGGATAAGGACAGGGTAAGGTTTAGGTGTAGGTAACTGAGGATAAGGACAGGGTAAGGTTTGGGTGAGGTTATGGGGGATAAAGACAGGGTAAGGTTTAGGTGTAGGTTATGGGGGATAAGGACAGAGTTAGGTTTAGGTGTAGGTTATGGGGGATAAGGACAGAGTTAGGTTTAGGTGTAGGTTATGGTGGATAAGGACAGAGTTAGGTTTAGGTGTAGGTTATGGTGGATAAGGACAGGGTAAGGTTTAGGTGTAGGTAACTGAGGATAAGGCCAGGGTTAGGATTAGGTGTAGGTTATGGGGGATAAGGACAGAGTTAGGTTTAGGTGTAGGTTATGGAGGATAAGGACAGGGTAAGGTTTAGGTGTAGGTAACTGAGGATAAGGCCAGGGTTAGGATTAGGTGTAGGTTATGGGGGATAAGGACAGGGTTAGGATTAGGTAGGTAAGTCAAGTAGATTTTTGTTGCATTATTTGGCCACAATAATGTAAAGATCGATGTTGGTCTTCACTAATGTACAGTAAAAGAAGTGTATGAGCGTGTCTTACATTTCTTTTGTCCTGGATTTATCCTGGTCTTTCCTCCAAACTCCAACCTAATCACACACACAATAACACATAAAAATGACCATTCTGTTTACTTGGAAATCTTTCCTGTGCATCTCTCCTATTAGCCATTTTAATAACCATGTAGTATGTGATTTGGCAACTGAACTTTTCAACCAACCTTCACTCTAAGTAAATCCAAACAATTTTGTAGCCAATGTCTAAGCTGAATTAATTAAAAGAACAATCATTCACCAATCCAATCAATATTAACTTTTAACCAGTGTCTATCTATTAAATGCACTTAGAACTTTCAACTACTGGCTGTTCCGAACGAATCCCCCTGCTTTAAATGAATGAAGTCATGCCTACTCCAAATTAATCAAAATAATCAAATCCAAACAGTGCCCCTAATACTCACTGCAGTTTCTGCTGTGAGCTGTGTGTAGAATCAACTGTACTCACTGTAGTTTCTCAAGTTTGCAGTGTGGATCCTTCAGTAGATCAGACAGCAGCTTCACTCCGGACTCTTCAGGATGATTATAGGTCAGATCCAGTTCTCTAAGGTGGGAGGGGTTTGATTTCAGAGCTAAAGCCAGAGAAGAACAGCCTTTCTCTGTAACCATACAGCTGGATAATCTGCAGAAAGTAATCGAAAAGAGGGAAAGACGACATTTACACAGATAAAAAAACAAGCAGTACAAACAGACAGCACAACATTAAGTGAAACATGCATAAAGCTCTGATTGGAAACCGAATAAAAGCACAATAATATTGCCCTGCCCATGATAAATTTGCAACATCTGCAATAATTCCACACATCTCTTTTTTTTCCCTCGTGGTATCCATGCAGAAATGTGAATACGTTCTTATTTCTCCCTTTCTATGGGTTCACCATTCACATCCTGGAGGCTCATCGTTTATTCACAATACTTGGGGGGGGGGTATATCAAGAGGTGCAATAATTCCATAACCAGTAAAATATGTCATTTTTACATTAAGTTTGTTCTTCTTGTATTTTTACTGAGGGATAAATCTACAGAACTCTCACCTGAGTGTCTCCAGTTTACAGTGTGAACTCATCAGTCCAGCAGAGAGCAGCTCCACTCCTGAGTCCTGCAGGTCATTGTTACTGAGGTCCAGATCTCTCAGGGAAGAGTTCGCTGATTGTAGAGCAGATCCCAGATGTTCACAGGAGGACTTGGTGAGATAACAGCTACCAAGTCTAAGAGTAAAAATGATACATCTTCATATGAGTATATTACTTGATGAAGCAGCAGAGGTCAAACAATATAGGTTAATATACATACTGCCGTTATCAGTATACGACCCATCCATCCTTTGCTATGGAGGTGGCTGAGGTTCTTGTATCTTTTAGGTGTATTAATGCAGAAAGGACATTTGTGGGTCATGTAAAGGGCCAGCTTTACCACATATTTTAGATAATGACAAACCCGCATCATAGTGGTCTAGAATTGCCTTGTATGATGTTTCCTATTGGTTGGAGTGTTTAATGGCACCTACTTTATGTGTCTTCAATTGGCTAATTCATCTTTGCATTTAGATTTTTTTTATTTATAAAAAAAACTCCTCTTTGGTGTGATGTGTGCCAAGCACCCAGTGCAGGATATGCCATATAATTGAAATAATCAGTATCCTGATTTGTTGTATGGCTGTTATGTTGTGCACTTTGAGTCTGAGTCAAATCTTGACTCTCTGGGCTGTGAGTCTGTTTTGAGTGTCCAGGTTGTCCAAGTCAGGTCTGAAGTGTCTGAGCCAATCAAGTCTTAAATCTCTGGATGTGAGGGCAAGTTGAGTTTCCTATTCTGACCACAGCCTGCAATTTAGCCACAGGAGTATCACTGTGATTCACTGTGATTCCAGTGATTCCAAGTTACATCAAATACTCACTGCTCTGCTCAGGTGCTCCGAGCTGCACTCCACACCTATAATACACCAATTCAGGAGCATCTGCAACATTACTTATCTATTTAAGAGTATTTGAGGTAGATTAGGTAGATCTCTCCGATTCTTAATGTAGTTCCTTTGTAAGTCAGCTAATGTTGTCAGGCCCTGGTTTAAAGAAAAGGAGCTTGGTGTTTATTTGCCTTTGAGGACAGTAACAATGATGATCATTGATATACATTTGATTTATATATATTTTAAACCTACCATACAGATACAGATACTTTTTTGGGGTGGGTGGGGGGTGAGGGGGGGATTTAAATTTATATTGAAAACAACACTAAACAAATCCTAAACCCATTCAAGAGAGATAGCACTCACAGCCAAGTGTTCATAATCACAAATTATTTATGGTTTCATGATTGAGATGAAATCTGTACAGATCACAATATCAGTTATTGTATTAAGTATTTCTATAGCTTTCATGAACTCTACAGTAATATTACAGTAAAAATAATTACAATAAAATTCCATAATTGTTCCAGATTGAGGTGGATAATTTTTGTTCAGAGCAGTAATACCTTTCAGTATAGGTTTAATTAATTCATCCATTTAAGTAACTATTTTATTTTGACAAAATCACCATGTTTATTTAATTTATATAGTTTTTTTATTGCAGACTTATTTCTGTACTCCAGCATCACAAGTGGTTTTGCAGTGTGCTGTCTAAAAACTTAGTGTGTGTGTGTGTGTGTGAGTGTATATATGTATATATATAATTTTCTTTTCCCTCGTGGTATCCATGCAGAAATGTGAATACGTTCTTATTTCTCCCTTTCTATGGGTTCACCATTCACATCCTGAAGGCTCATAGTTTATTCACAATACTTGGGGGGGGGGGGGTAAAATATGTCATTTTTACATTAAGTTTGTTCTTCTTGTATTTTTACTGAGGGATAAATCTACAGAACTCTCACCTGAGTGTCTCCAGTTTACAGTGTGAACTCATCAGTCCAGCAGAGAGCAGCTCCACTCCTGAGTCCTGCAGGTCATTGTTACTGAGGTCCAGATCTCTCAGGGAAGAGTTCGCTGATTGTAGAGCAGATCCCAGATGTTCACAGGAGGACTTGGTGAGATAACAGCTACCAAGTCTAAGAGTAAAAATGATACATCTTCATATGAGTATATTACTTGATGAAGCAGCAGAGGTCAAACAATATAGGTTAATATACATACTGCCGTTATCAGTATACGACCCATCCATCCTTTGCTATGGAGGTGGCTGAGGTTCTTGTATCTTTTAGGTGCATTAATGCAGAAAGGACATTTGTGGGTCATGTAAAGGGCCAGCTTTACCACATATTTTAGATAATGACAAAAAAAGGGCCCAACAGTGGCAAGTTTTTCTATAGCATTCATGAACTCTACAGTAATATTACAGTAAAAATAATTACAGTAAAATTCCATAATTGTTCGAGATTGAGGTGGATAATTTTTCTTTAGAGCAGTAATACTTTTCAATATAGGTTTAATTAATTTATTAAATTAATTTTCAAGTGGTTTTGCAGTGTGCTGTCTAAACACGTTGTGTGTGTGTGTGTGTATATATATATATAATATACATACATACATAAATACATACATACATACACACACACACACACACACGCATATATATATATATATATATATATATATATATACACATATACATACATATATATATATATATATATACACATATACATACATATATATATATATATATATATATACACACTGCTCAAAAAAATAAAGGGGACACTTAAACAACACAATATAACTCCAGGTAAATCAAACTTCTGTGAAATCAAACTGTCCACTTAGGAAGCGAAACTGATTGACAATCAATTTCACATGCTGTTGTGCAAATGGAATAGACAACAAGTGGAAATTATTGGCAATTAGCAAAACACACTCAATAAAGAAGTGGTTCTGCAGGTGGGGACCACAGACCACTTCTCAGTACCTATACTTTCGATCATTTTTGAATGTTGGGTGGTGCTTTCACACTCATAGTAGCATGAGACGGACTCTACAACCCACACAAGTGGCTCAGGTAGTGCAGCTCATCCAGGATGGCACATCAATGCGAGCTGTGGCAAGAAGGTTTGCTGTGTCTGTCAGCGTAGTGTCCAGAGGCTGGAGGCGCTACCAGGAGACAGGCCAGTACACCTGGAGATGTGGGGGAGGCCATAGGAGCGCAACAACCCAGCAGCAGGACCGCTACCTCCATCTTTGTGCAAGGAGGAACAGGAGGAGCACTGCCAGAGCCCTGCAAAATGACCTCCAGCAGGCCACAAATGTGCATGTGTCTGCAAAAACGGTTTGAAACCGACTCCATGAGGATGGTATGAGGGGCCCGACGTCCACAGATGGGGGTTGTGCTCACAGCCCAACACCGTGCAGAACGCTTGGCATTTGCCAGAGAACACCAGGATTGGCAAATTCGCGACTGGCGCCCTGTGCTCTTCACAGATAAAAGCAGGTTCACACTGAGCACATGTGACAGACGTGACGGAGTCTGGAGACGCCGTGGAGAGCGATCTGCTGCCTGCAACATCCTTCAGCATGACCGGTCTGCAGTGGGTCAGTAATGGTGTGGGGTGGCATTTCTTTGGAGGGCTGCACAGCCCATGTGCTCGCCAGAGGTAGCCTGACTACCATTAGGTACCGAGATGAGATCCTCAGACCCCTTGTGAGACCATATGCTGGTGCAGTTGGCCCTGGGTTCCTCCTAATGCAGGACAATGCTAGACCTCATGTGGCTGGAGTGTGCCAGCAGTTCCTGCAAGATGAAGGCATTAAAGCTATGGACTGTCCCGCCCGTTCCCCAGACCTGAATCCGATTGAGCACATCTGGGACATCATGTCTCGCTCCATCCACCAACGTCACGTTGCACCACAGACTGTCCAGGAGTTGCCGGACGCTTTAGTCCAGGTCTGAGAGGAGATCCTCATCAGGAGCATGCCCAGCCGTTGTAGGGAGGTCATACAGGCACGTGGAGGCCACACACAATACTAAACCTCATTTTGACTTATTTTAAGGACATTACATCATGGTTGAATCAGCCTGTAGTGTGTTTTTACACTTTCATTTTGTGTGTGACTCCAAATCCAGGCCTCCATTGGTTAATAAATTTGATTTCCATTGATGATTTTTGTGTGATTTTGTTGTCAGCACATTCAACTTTGTACAGAACAAAGTCTTCAATGAGAATATTTCATTCATTCAGATCTAGGATGTGTTATTTGAGTGCTCCCTTTATTTTTTTGAGCAAAAAAATGTGCTCAAAAAAATTGCTCATCAAGAGGTGCAATAATTCCATAACCAGTAAAATATGTAATTTTTACATTAGGTTCGTTCTTCTTGTATTTTTACTGAGGGATAAAAACTCTCACCTGAGTATCTCCAGTTTACAGTGTGAACTCTTCAGTCCAGCAGAGAGCAGCTCCACTCCTGAGTCCTGCAGGTCATTGTTACTGAGGTCCAGATCTTTCAGGGAGGAGTTTGCTGATTGTAGAGCAGAGCACAGAGCCTCACAGGAAGACTTTGTGAGATTGCAGCCAGCTCCTCTGTAAATAAATTTGTAAAATGAACATGCAGTGCAGTTACATGAAGGGAACTGAAATGAGTTAACATTATTTTCTGGATAATTTATTTTGCATCTAGAACTTTACTTTAAGAACAACTTAAAAAGCGGCTTTACATTTACAAATCATCAAAACAAATGACATTCATCACTGGTGTGATGTTTGCCAAGCATACAATATAGGATATATCATGTAATGTAAATTAATCTGGGAGTGGAATATGGTAACCACAAACAAAACATTTCTGAATCAAAAATACATACACAACTTCTCTGGATATTTTGACCACTGGCATCAACCTCAGAAGAGATTCCTCTGATTGATCATATTTACTCAGGTCAAACAGATCCAGCTGTTCTTCTGAATTCAGCATCACAAACGCCACAGCTGACCACTGAGCAGGAGTGAGGTACGCTCCACTGAGACCACTGGAACCTCCTCTGTTCAGGTATGTTTGGACTTCCTGCACTAGAGAATGATCATTCAGTTCATTCAGACAATGGAACAGACTGATGGTTTTCTCTGGAGAGGGGTTCTCCCTGATCTTCCGCTTGATGTACTTGCCTACTTTCTCTTTGCTATGAGAGCTGTTTCCGGTCTGTGTCAGAAGACCTCGTAAGAGAGTCTGATTGGACTCCAGTGATAGACCCAAAAGGAAGCGAAGGAGAAGGTCCAGGTGTCCGTTCTCGCTCTGTAAGGCCTTGTCCACTGCTCTCTTCAGAAAATGAGACATTGTTGACTTTCTCAGCATACCAAAAAACCCAGGTAGTTTCACATTTCTGCTGTTGGAGATGAAGGACAGGAATGCATATAAAGCAGCAAGAAACTCCTGAACACTCAGATGCACAAAGCTGAAAACCTTCCCCAGCTGCAGCCCAGACTCCTGTCTGAAGACCTGGGTGCACACTCCTGAGTACACTGACACTTCTCTCACATCAATGCCACACTCTCTCAGATCTTCCTCATAGAAGATCAGGTTGCCTTTTTCCAGCTGTTGGAAAGCCAGTTTTCCCAGAGACAGAATAATCTTTCTAGTCTGGTCAAGATCAACATCACTGTTTCTTTTGTACTTCTGGCTGCTGTGTTTGATCTGAAAGATCAGGAAGTGTGTGAACATCTGAGTCAGAGTCTTGGGGATCTCTCCTCTCTCTGCTTCACCCAACATTCTCTCTAGAACAGTGGCTGCAATCCAGCAGAAGACTGGGATGTGGCACATGATGTAGAGGCTTCTTGAGGACTTCATGTGTGTAATGGCTCTCTCAGCAAGGCTCTGATCACTGATCCTTCTCCTGAAGTATTCCTCTTTCTGAGAGTCACTGAACCCTCGTACCTCTGTTACCTGGTGAATACAGTCAGCAGGGATCTGATTGGCTGCTGCTGGTCGAGTAGTTATCCATAGGAGAGCAGAGGGAAGCAGGTTCCCCTTGATGAGGTTGGTCAGCAGCACATCCACTGAGGCTGACTGTGTTACATCAAATATGCTCTCATTGTTCTGGAAATCTAGAGGGAGTCGACATTCATCCAGACCATCAAAGATGAACATGACTCTGTAGTGATGATAGTCTCCTGGTTTTAAATATTTTGTGTCTTTGAAAAATTGATGAAGAAGAGCGAGAAGACTGAGTTTTTTAGTCTTCATCAAATTCAGCTCTCTGAAAGGAAGTGGGAATATGAAGAGGACATCCTGATTGGCTTTTCCTTCAGCCCAGTCCAGAATGAACTTCTGCACAGAGACTGTTTTTCCAATTCCAGCAACTCCTTTAGTCATCACACTTCTGATGGACTGGTCTTTAAAGAGGTCATTGCATTTGATGGGTGTCTCCTGTGTTGCTGGTCTCCTGGATGCTGCTTCAATCTGTCTGACCTCATGTTCATTATTGACCTCTCCACTCCCTCCCTCTGTGATGTACAGCTCTGTGTAGATCTCATTCAGAAGGATTGAGGTTCCAGGATTTGAGATTCCTTCATTAATCTTCTGGAACTTTTCCTTCAGTCTGGATTTGAGCTTCTGGTGACAGGAAGGAGCCAGTTCTAATTAAAACAGAAAACAGTAATAGTACATGTAAAATGTTTACACTTAGCTTTAGCATAAGCTCAAATAAAACAGCTCATTATGATGCCCTACAAAAGAATATTCACAGAATGAAACTAATACTTATTGTGAATTTAATAACTGTGGGATTAATAAAGGATCTTACCTTATGGTGCAATAGAAATAAATTGTTAAAAAAGAATAATAATAAATAATAAATTGTTATAATAATTCATCAGCAGGTATCCCAGATCCACACATATATCCAGACGTTTGTGGACACCTATTCTAATTAACACATTCAGCTACTTTACATTTACCTTACATTTAGCTGATGCTCTTATCCAGAGCGGTTACAAGGTCTCTCGTATTATAGAGCTGGACCAATGTAGTGTTAGGAGTCTTGCCCAAAGACTCTTACTGGTGTAGCGCAGCAAAGTCACCCAGGCCAAAAATCAAACCCCAGTCTCCCACATGGCATAATAGTTCACCGGCAGGTAGTGGTGTTGTCTGTTGCACCACACCAACCACTTTAAGCTGCACTCATTGCTGACACAGATGTGCAAATGCACACACACAGCTTGTCTAGTCCCTGTAGAGAAGAAGTACTGCAAATAGAATAGGACTCTCTGGAGCAGATCAACATCATGACCCTATTGGCTCCATGCTGCCTAATGCCAGGCGTGGGCTAGAGGGGTATAAAACCCCCCAGCATTGAGGAGCTGTGGAGCAGTGGAGGAGCTGTGTTCTCTGTTCTCTGAAATGATGGTGGAGCTCCATCTAGTACTTTAACGGAGAAGTTAGGGATGTTGAGGTGGGCTGGCAATCATCCAACATTCTGACCTCACTAAAGCTTTTATCACTGAATGCAATCAATCAAATCCTCACAGCAATGTTCCTTCAGAATCTAGTAGAAAGTCTTCTTCTCTGGACAGTAGAGACAGTTACTCTAACAGAAGCAGGATCAGCTCTTATTAATACCCTTAATTTCAGAAAAAAAAAACTATAAATAAGCAGGTGTCCCAATACTTTTGTCCACAAAGTATTCTGTAAGTCTCTTGGCGAGGTCTTTTCGATCCATGTTCCTCAGGACATTCAGGGTGATCTTCAGCGTCCCCTCTCTGACAATGCTCTGATCCTCCTCATTCTCCATCTCTTTCTTAGGGCATGTGGGGAAATCCTGACTCAGCAGCTCTGCAAAGCTCTTCAACTGATTCTTCACTAGAGAGATGACTTTGTGCTCCAGCTCCTTTTAAAATGGTATAGTAACAGAAATAAAGGCATTTGAGATTAGGCACTGAAATAAGACTGTTTTAATTAGAATAGAAAATATTATATTCTATATATAAATAACTAAAGTTTATAGTTATGTAAATAACTATAGAAGTGATAAGAAGTACATTATAATATGGGGTTTCTCAGGAAATTATTTATGCATTATATTTAACATTCCAATGCTTTTCATACCTTGAATATTAACTCCATATCTCCCCTGAATCTGTCCTTCAGAATTCTGCTTTCAAACAGAAGATAATGAGTAGAACATTGTAGACAACCTGAACAGCACAATCAGCAGGTACAGTGCCCTCCATCATGTTTGGGATATATGCATATATTGCTATTTGTCTCTGTACTCTGTACTGTTATTACTTTTTAACTGTTATAAATGTGTTTAAATTAGTTTTACAACATCCATACCAGCACAAATATTTTTTCTGAAAATGTTTTTATTGTGTTTACCCAAAACACCTTATTAAGAGCTGACTTTGATTATTTACAAATGAAAATTAACCAATGAAAGTCAGACATTGCTTTTCAACCATGCTTCAACAGAATTACGTTGAAAAACGTTGGACAGCAAAGTGGATGACATAGTTGGCACTCACTTGACACAGCATCACTTTTGCCATGGATTTGAGGCCTGTGCCACATAGAACACCTAGTATGCTTAGATTTTCCAGCAGTCCATCTGTGAGCTGTTTTTGGCTGATGTCAAAACTGTAGAGGGACCTAGCAGTGGTAAACATAAGTACTGGGGACTGTGTGTTCAGATTGGGTTGCAACAGCATTTTGTTGCACATGGAGTGGTCACTGTGTTGGCTATGTCATGCCACCAACCCAGAAGCGTTGTATAGTTCAGAGTCAAACAAAGAAAATATGCCATTGTCCAAAACATAATGGAGGGCAATATGTATTGCATTATAACCATTAAACCACAGCAACCAACTGAAAACTGTACAAGGTGAATAACTTAACTATACAGTAGAACATTGTACTGAAGAGCCATTGCACTGTACAGTTCAGCCTATCCTCTGCTGAGACACGCCTCACTCAGCTGGTAAGAGCATGTAAGGAACATTCCCCTACATCATTCTTATTGTCTCCTTTACCTCAGATCAGCAGAACTGTCCCCATCTCTGAATTCATCTGGAGGATCCATTGACTGATCACTCTTCAAGGACACATGACTGGGATCAGTAGAGCTGGGTCTCACCCTCTGAATCAGACTGAAACACATCAATGTTGGAAACGACTTCAGAGTCACAAACTCACTGTAGAAACGACTTCTCTTTAGGGAAAGGGTAATCAATCCCCCAGAGTAGCAGTAATCAATCAGTAGTAGTAATTAAACCTCTTTAAAATATATATATAGTATAGATATATATACTATACTACATACTTACATGTATTTCTATTTTCTGTAGTGTGAACTGCAATTAACGAACAGGTTTGTAGAACCTGTGTGTGGACAGCAATGAGAACCTGCATGTATACTGCTGCAAGAATAAGTAAGTGAACCCTTTGGAATTAGCTGTAGTTCTGCACTGATTGCTAATAAAATGTGAGCAGAACATTTTGTCTACAGTCACAATATAATTAACCTAATTACACACACAGCTCTACTGTTCACGTCTCTTATTCAGCACATCGAGTAAACATTCACAGTGCAGGCTAGAAAAAGTAAGTGAATCACTGAATTCAATGACCTAAATATTTCTTTAGCAGCATCACCTCCACCAAACACTGGCTGTAGATGCAGATATAATCTGCAAAGTGTTGAGGAGGAATTCTGCACCATTCCTCCCTGCAGGTGTGTTTCAGTTCATCAGTATTTTTTGGGATGGCCTGGGTTCACAGCCCTCATCATCTTGTTGAGTCATCCAACATCCCTTTAGCTCAAGGTCATGGATTGCTGCTCTTGCATGTTCCTGTAAGATGTTTTGATACACCTTTGAATTCATTGTTCCTTCAATGATTGGAAGGTGTCCAGACCCTGAGGCAGCAAAGCAGCTCCAAACAAGCATGCTCCTTCCACAATGCATTGCAAATAGTTCCACTTTTCCCTCATATGTCCATAGAACATTTTCATAATAAACTGTATTTATATTATCTTTTGTACTACTTTAATTTATTACAATTATTCATTCTAAATCTTTATTTAATTAATAAATTTATTTAATTGTAATATTTTATTTATTTATCTTGCTTCAGTGGGATATTGTTGATAATTCTTTTGTCAGAACTATTGAGGAACATCCAGATGTTCTTGGGTACGTGAGAATGAACTAAAGGTATATTTTAGACATTTTGGTGTCCTTCCGCGAGTACTATACTGATTCAGGGTTTTTCAGTCTGAAGAGTCTTCTGCAGGTCTTTGTTGTTAATCTTCTCACTTCAGTCAGGATTGGATGTTGTGCTCTTAGAATGATTTTAACAGGATGTCCACTCCTAGAGCCAAGAGCAGCAAACCTGTATTTTCTCCATTTGTAGACACAGGATTGATGTACATTCAGGTCTTTAGCGGCGCTGTAGGTTTTTCTACAGACACCAGCTGGAGCATGTCTTCTGAGGACTTCTGAAAGTTGCTTTCATTGAAGTATAGTTTGAACTAACCAAGCCATCTAGGGACGGCAGGCTTGTCAGATTTGTAACCAGACTTAGTGTGCCGTTGGACACATCATCTGTAAAGCCCACACTTCCAATCTCATCTCCTTAACTGAAACAACTTTGTCCACCTGGAGGAATCAGTAACACTAAGGTTCACTTACTTTTTCCTAGTCTGAACTGTGGATGTTAAACTCATGCCAGCATGCACATGATGCTAATATGTAATAAGTTACATTTCCATCAAATCAAGAGCTCTGCTTGCTTACTTACAACACATTCATTCTAAAATCTGTTCACAAGCTGCTCGCTTTCCCGAGTGAGAGCTTAGTCCTCTTAATAAGCAGTGTACTGAAGAGCCATTGCACTGTACAGTTCAGCCTATCCTCTGCTGAGACACGCCTCACTCACCTGGTAAGAGCATGTGAGGAACATTCCCCTACATCATTCTTACGGTCTCCTTTACCTCAGATCAGCAGAACTGTTCCCATCTCTGAATTCATCTGGAGGATCCATTGACTGATCACTCTTCAAGGACACATGACTGGGATCAGTAGAGCTGGGTCTCACCCTCTGAATCAGACTGAAACACATCAATGTTGGAAATGATGTCAGAGTCATGAACTCACTGTAGAAACGACCTCTCTTTAGGGAAAGGGTAAATGAAATTTCAATTGATATAAAGGATCTTGCATTATATAGCATTGCCAGCAGCATATCTGTAAGAGGGTAGTGATGTTCAGCCATGCTGTTCAAATCATCTGTATATCCCAGCTAACATGTCCATGTGGGGCCTGTATGGGGAGCCCAACTGGGAACCCAAGAATGTTTTGTCCACGGGTTCCATGTAGGCCCCAGATATAGATTCCCCTAAGGGTCAGTGATGGGGACAGGAGGGTATAAACATGGGCCTCAACAATGGGGTCCATTTGGAAAGTCCAACCGGGTCCCAATAACACATGTACAAACCCACTCAAAACCCATGCCCAACTGGAACCCACCTAGCCCACGTTTCACCCATGTAAGCCCCACAGGAGCATGCTGTCTGGGATACTTAGTACATGCATTTCTGTTTTCAGTGGTGTGAACTGCAATAATTGAACAGGTTTGTAGAACCTGTGTGTGGAAAGGTACAGTGGCTTGTATGTACTAGTTGTAATAAGAATGAATTCTGCCCCGCTGATGCCTAGGCGCCGGCCTAGGGTGCACTCCATCCAATTAGTACACACTGTATCGTATGAACAACTCACTGTTCTGTTATGGGATGTAACCACTAGGAAGAGGCCTACTCCTTTGGATAGGCTGCAAGGGTGTTTGTACTATGAAAGGCATTATGAAGTGGTGCAGGTGCACTGCGGAACCATGCTAATATGGTCTTCAGATCCGAATATAAGGATATAATATGTCCATGTTCACCTTATATTTAAGGTATGCTTGCTGGTCATAATGTATTGGCAATATGTTAAAACAGGTCTATTATAATTGTTTTAAGTTACAGGTTATGTTATACTGCAAACTCACGTTTATATAATCAATTATAGAACTTGTTTTTCATGAGGATGCAGTTGCGAAACCACTGGAATGTATGATTAATAGTGGAAGGCTGTGCCTGGCGGGAGCAGTTGGCTCTCGCCCTCGCATAGTTCCTCATTTTGTTAAAAGATAAGGGACGGGTTTAACCCTTTTCTGGTGAGAGTTGGCTGAGTGGAACTGCAAGTCCAGCTCGGAGGTTTATTGGGACAGCTGTCTCTTACCAGGATCGAAGGGCTCTGCCATTCCAGTGAGGGCTGAGTAACAGCAAGTCTCATTGTGAAGCTGAAAGTATTCTGCCAAGTTTGCTTTCGGTTTGTGTGTGTTGATTGTGAAATAAAGGGACCTTTTATACTGAACATGTGGAACCCAGTTATTTGACGATCCTCTCTTTGATTGAAAATTTCACAAAACATTAATATACATGTTTCTGAGTAAATCTATTAAATATTATTAAAGCTGTTTGTCAACATGAGGACAAGAAGGGATTCAATGAAAGTCTAGAAAATGGTTATAAGAGAACCAAGAACAAAACAGTGGGAGTCATCAGCCAAGCCTTAGTCTCAACAAAGCTGAACTGTTCAGATCATTAAGGAGTAGAGAATGTTCAATCTTTTACAAGATGGTGCAAAACAAGTTACGGCGGGATCTGAGGTATGTTCTCTATTGTTTGACGGGTGTGCAGCCTATCCTCTGCTGAGACATGCCTCCTATACCTCAGATCAGCAGAACTGTTCCCATCTCTGAATTCATCTGGAGGATCCATTGACTGATCACTCTTCAAGGACACATGACTGGGATCAGTAGAGCTGGGTCTCACCCTCTGAATCAGACTGAAACACATCAATGTTGGAAACGACTTCAGAGTCACAAACTCACTGTAGAAATGACTTCTCTTTAGGGAAAGGGTAATCAATCCCCCAGAGTAGCAGACAACACAAAAAACTATAACTATGACTAATAGCATGTCTTATGGGATGGGAGTAAGCGAGTACACTTACCTGGCTGGCCTTTGCCTGCATACTAGATCAAGACTGGGTGGCAGAGGCAGCAAAACCAGTGGTTGACCCTGTGTCCAGCTTGTAAAAAAATGCAGTTTTTTTTTACTTACAGCCAACTCAGCTAACCCAAATCTAAACTGTGATTGCCTCCTCCTCCAACAGTACAGAAGACCAACAAAACACAGGGGAAAACCTCATTAGCAGGTAGTGTAGCACTTACTTCGGGGTCCATTCACAGCTTGTCTGGCTCCACCCAGGAGTGAAGGAGAGCTGACTGTTCAGGTGAAGCCATTCTAGCGGGTAGATCTATAACAGATCACGCAGTCAACACACTCACCTCTACTTATAGCTCTAGCACACTGTCCAGAGATTTGATTAAATTCAGCAACAAGAGCATTAGTGAGGTCAGGGAGTTGGATGACCACCACCCCTCCTAATCATCCCCAACTTATCCCAAAAGTACTGGATGGAGCTCCTCCACCATCACTCCAGAGAACACAGTTCCTCCACTGCTCCACAGCTCCTCAATGCTGGGGGGCTTTATACCCCTCTAGCCCACGCCTGGCATTAGGCAGCATGGCGTCAATAGGGTCATGATGTTGATCTGCTCCAGAGAGTCCTATTCTATTGGCAGTTCTTCTCTACAGGGACTAGACAAGCTGTGTGTGCATTTGCACATCTGTGTCAGCAATGGGTGCAGCTTAAAGTAGCTGAAGTAGACTAAACTATAGCTACACAGCCCTCGGCAATAAGAACAGAAACCTGCCTAACCTGGCCACAATAATAAGTGACACTTGCCCCTTACCTGATGTTCCTGTACTTTTCCTACAACTGATGTTGTGGAGATATGTCCAAACATCCCTGCCCACGCATCGAGCTGGAGAGAGACAAGAAAGCTACAGTTAGCCCTAAGACACAGTTAAGACACAGTTAAGACACAGCTGAAAACGCAGCTAAGACCACAGCTAGCTTTCTACATATACAAACTGCCACCCAGCACAGCCCAGGAAATACATCAACACCCAAACTAAAAACATAGCCCACACTGGTAAGATAGCTGGTCAACCAGCACTTGACCAGCAAAGTGTATGATGCGTTTGAATCTGGTCATGCTGGTTGTCCAGCCTGGTGATTCTGGTCATGCTGGTTGTCCAGCCTGGTGATTCTGGTCATGCTGGTTGTCCAGCCTGGTGATTCTGGTCATGCTGGTTGTCCAGCCTGGTGATTCTGGTCATGCTGGTTGTCTAGTTTGGTGATTCTGGTCATGCTGGTTGTCCAGCCTGGTGATTCTGGTCATGCTGGTTGTCCAGCCTGGTGATTCTGG
This sequence comes from Salminus brasiliensis, assembly GCF_030463535.1. Lineage (NCBI taxonomy): Eukaryota > Metazoa > Chordata > Actinopteri > Characiformes > Bryconidae > Salminus > Salminus brasiliensis. The sequence continues at coordinate 59,632,423 of NC_132879.1, forward strand.
TCATGCTGGTTGTCCAGCCTGGTGATTCTGGTCATGCTGGTTGTCCAGCCTGGTGAATCTGGTCATGCTGGTTGTCCAGCCTGGTGATTCTGGTCATGCTGGTTGTCCAGCCTGGTGAATCTGGTCATGCTGGTTGTCCAGCCTGGTGATTCTGGTCATGCTGGTTGTCCAGCCTGGTGAATCTGGTCATGCTGGTTGTCTAGTTTGGTCAGGTTTATCATGTCTGTACATCAGCTAAACCTTCAACCTGAAAACATGCACTAATACTAGTCGAGCTAAACTGGTTAACCAGTTTAACCAGGCTGTTTGTCCAGCATGGTCCTCTCACGTAGACCCTTGTGTTTACCAAGACTTGTGGACCCACCCATCTGAAAGCAGTTCTAGAGTGCGGAGAGACAGAGAGCCAGAGACACACCCGAGCTCGACATCTGGAGAGAGTTTGATGAAGAAGAAAACGAAAGCAGGCGAAACGTGGTTTCAACAAGTCTCCAAACAAGCAACACACCCTAACATCCCCAACCCGACACAGTCTGAAATGTTCACAGTGAAGAGAGAAAGTACCTTCTGATGGTTCAAACTTTAATAACTCTTCATCCTGGCTCTACAGAAAGGACACGGCTGCAGATGTTGACTCAACCAGCTGCGGGTCAGGACCGTACTGTCTGTAAGAGCTGCGCAGCACAGATTACTGCGGGTCAGGACCGTACTGTCTGTAAGAGCTGCGCAGCACAGATTACTGCGGGTCAGGACCATACTGTCTGTAAGAGCTGCTCAGCACAGATTACTGCAGGTCAGGACCATACTGTCTGTAAGAGCTGCGCAGCACAGATTACTGCGGGTCAGGACCGTACTGTCTGTAAGAGCTGCGCAGCACAGATTACTGCGGGTCAGGACCATACTGTCTGAAAGAGAACACCAGCCACTCAGACTGTACACCTTCATCATATAGTGACAATCTAGCCACGCCAGCTGTTTGTGTACAATCTACTGTAGTTGGTAGGTTTTGTTGTACATTGTAAACACATCAATGGCTTAATCATTACTTTAGGAACTTTAGAAACAATATAATAAATGATCACAGACATAAATGAACCTGATTTCTGAAATAGAATAACTGTGCTGGCCCTCACTGCAGTGCTGTCTGTGCTCAGGACCTTAATTCTAAAATGACAAGAGCTTGGTTCTCCTCATATGGAAGACCAGCCATGGCAGCGAGCAGTCTCTCTCTCTCTCTCTCTCTCTCTAAAAGCAAGACAGGCCTTAAACATGTCTATAAATATCATAACCAGATATTAGAAACCACTGTTTACATGCATTATTATTGTTAATAATAATAATAATAATAATAATAATAATAAAGAATCACTGAAACAGTAAATTAGTTCAAATGAAGCTCTGAGTGGAAACACAGAAGCAGGCTATTAGTGTTAGTCTCATGATCAGGGAATCAGAGCCGGGAATCAGATATCAGCACAGTCTTCCTCTGAGAGCTGAATCTGAATTTAATCAGGTTGATTTTTCTGCAGATTAAAATGTGATGGATGATTTTACAGATGATGCTGCAGTTCTACCATAAACCCTAAATTACAGGAAATGTTCAACAGGAAGAAAACAGAAGCTCTTAGTAGAGAAATACTTCTACTTTTTACTTTAGGTACATTTAGGAGGGAGTACTCCTATACCTTTACTGCAGTATTTCTACCTGGAATATTTCTGCTGGACGTCTGAGAGTGTGTACTTCTGTCACCTCTGGTCAGGGCCCTGTGCAGTGCTAGACTATGCCTGTCGGGCTTCTTCTTCCTCTCAGCTGTGATCTCTCACTTCAGCTCTACTCACCTTGAAAACCCTCTGTTTACTCCTGTGTTGTTCCTGAGAGGCTGAGCCCTCCATTTTTACTGCTGGTTTATTTTTCTGACTGAACATTTCCTACTGACCTGGATCCAAGAAAATGATCAAGGTTGTATAAAATCACACAGATTTCTTCAGAACCTGAACCAGTTTTCCCTCAGACTGTAAGTGCTGTCACCATAACTACACCATGACCTAGTGGGTCAGTGTGCTGTAGGGTTAGGACCCCGAGGAGGCGCAGGAAGGGTCTGTTCACACCTGGCCTTTAATATCCGGAGAGTACCTGGATCTACTTTGACCGGATTGTGTTTACGCTTCTCCAGAGCATTCAGCCCCTTCATGGAGACGACTGCTCTCCTGCTTTTCCTTTGCCGTTACCATAGCAATAGTTTCCAGGTGGCATGCAGGCTTGTGTAATTACTGTATTGACCGTAGTAGTGCATACTGCAGAAATACTTCAATCCCAGGAAGGAAATTGCAGTCGGTACAGTTGTAACCGTTCATATAAGTGTAACCGAGCTTCACAAGGGTTCGCCTACCACACTTAATATTCACTGAAATGAGAAACGCACACAGACACCGTGGAGTGGAGAAAACACAGCAACTTTATCTCTCTCTTTTCTTTTCTCAATTTACTCTACAGCATTTTCAGCATTTAGATCTTTTTGCTGAGGATAAAACTGAAGGAAAGTCTGTAATTATTATTAGCAGGATTTATATATATATATAAATTAATATTTATATTTATATATATATATATATGTTCTGGTGAGGGGGAGAAAGAAGAAAAAGAAGAAAAAAACATGTTAACCTGTATATGAATTATATCAGTATTTTGCTTTGATTTGCACAAACAAAACAATTCTTTTTTTAATATTCTTCTATCCCGATGCTTTTTCCACTCTGGGCTTTTTTACAGGCACACATGATTTGTCAAACACTTTAAACGTCATGTTATATAATATCTTCAGTTTATCATTAAACCCTTCCTGTTGATACAATGTAGGTTCATCATCTTCTTTATGCATAATGTAGCCTCCAAATGTACATTTTACATCAGAATCACAGCAGCAGTATGCGGACCAGAAGTGAGTCGGCACGTTCACCTTGGTGTTCTTCAGAGTCAGATATTCTTTTCCGCTACTCGGCACGACCCCTGTTACCACATAAGCCTTCTTCTGTTTATTGGCCACACAGCCATTCAGAACCTGTCTCACTTTGTCCTCCACTTTACTGTACCAGAACTTGTTGAAGTCGCATCTCTGAGGAGCTGCGTTGGTGAGGGTGAAGGTGCTGTTTGAAGCGATGTCTGAGGGAGTGTGGCAGTGAGGGTACAGGTGACCTCTATCATACCTGGAGCCATCATAGTCTGAGTTGTAGGCCTGATTAATTATTTTCCTTGAGCCTTGCAAGTCCATTTCTTTTTTATCTCCAACGTTTTCCAGCTGTAGGAGCATTAAGAGAGCATCAATCCATTTCTTCTGAAATCAATACCAATACTAAACCAATCAAACCGTTGAATTCTAAACAGGATAGATTGAATTATTATTTATTATATTTATGACAATCTCATTATTAGAAATCTGTCATTTCTTACCTGAGGTTCGATCATCCATGTTATTTTAGGTCTGTCTACTTTACAGTCTGCTGTCCTCTGATACTGATAAGCAGAATACACTGGAATCTTCTCTGCGGTGTCGTACAGTGTAGCATAGTGATACTGATTCTTGTATCTCTGGCAGATCTGCTTGTAGCGACTTGATGAGGGCGATATCAAGGCTTTGCTGTTAATAGTAAAAACTGGTGGTTGACTGTCTACAAAGGACTCACTACAGTGTTTATTGAAGTCTTCCACCACCTCTCCCAGAGCTCCCATAGTGAGGAGCATCAGCACTGCAGCCACCAGCTTCATCTTCAGACAGAGGAAGAGACAAACGCTCCTCTGCAATGGTTCAGTCTACAGAGAGTGTCCTCACACAGACACAGGTGGAGATTATATACCCTCACAGTGGGATGGGTTCAGGCTCATCTGACCAAAATCAAACATCATGGATGATCTTCCTTTCCATGTAGACAGTGTTAGTCATGTGTGTGTTTGTCTTCTTTAACTGATTGAAATTCCCCTGAGGAGTGTCTGAGCTGCAGGTCCATGTTTGTCCCAGTAGCTGCTATTTTTCCATGCCTGTACAAAAAAGACCTGAAGCCTTTTTGGGCTGGATGAGGCCTTCAGAAAGAAGGGTGGAGATGCAGAGGAGTCTGGGAAGGGGGTTAAACTGATCTCAGAACAGTTAGAGATCAGCCGCTGTTCCACTGTCCACTAAATCATATACAAGAGGAACAGCTGACCAACATGACCAGATCAGACCGTCCTACAAGATCAGCCCAGCAGCAGAACCTCAGGATGAGTGAAGAAGACTCCAGCAGTCCTGAAATGATAAAAAGTCTTCAGAGGATCTACAGGGAGCTCTCGTCACAGTGGATCTCAAAGTGAGGTATCTACCAGCAGTAACCAAACAGGTTGAATCTTCATGGGAGGAGAGCAAGGAGGAAACACTTACTGTAAAATAGACATTAATTAAACCCACCAAGGAACAGCTTCGAAGAAGTGGAGTCAAAGAGTTCAAGTCAAACCCTGGATCCTAATCCTGTTCAGATGCTGTGGGGTGATCTGAAATGGGCTGTGCAGCAAAAACAATAACAACAAAAATAAAAAACATTAAATGTGTAGGTTTTCTGGACGGATCTGACTTTTAACCATAGTCCACATATTTTCGGGAGGGCTGAGGTCAGGACTTTGGGGAGGCCATTCCAAAAGCTTAGTATTAGCCTGCTTTATCCATTCTACAGTCACCTCGGATGTGTGTGTGGAGTCATTGTCCTGAGGAATGGATATATAGCATATATATTGTAGAACTGGCATATAAACATACTGCTGTTCTGATGAAAACTGTTAATGCTGGTTCCCCACTATCACTTTTCTCACCTCTTACCTGCATTACATTACAGACCTAAACACTTCTGAATGCACTGAACACCAGCTGTTTCTAGAGGAAGATCACAGTCCAGTGTTAAACAAAGTAGCAGCAAACTTATTATATATACTTTGTTCTGTACAAAGTTGAATGTGCTGACAACAAAATCACACAAAAATCATCAATGGAAATCAAATTTATTAACCAATGGAGGCCTGGATTTGGAGTCACACACAAAATGAAAGTGTAAAAACACACTACAGGCTGATCCACCTTTGATGTAATGTCTTTAAAACAAGTCAAAATGAGGCTCAGTATCATGTGTGGCCTCCACGTGCCTGTATGACCTCCCTACAACGGCTGGGCTCCTGATGAGGATCTCCTCCCAGACCTGGACTAAAGCATCCACCATTACTGACCCACTGCCAAACCAGTCATGCTGAAGGATGTTGCAGGCAGCAGATCGCTCTCCACGGCGTCTCCAGACTCCGTCACGTCTGTCACATGTGCTCAGTGTGAACCTGCTTTCATCTGTGAAGAGCACAGGGCGCCAGTCGCGAATTTGCCAATCCTGGTGTTCTCTGGCAAATGCCAAGTGTCCTGCACGGTGTTGGGCTGTGAGCACAACCCCCATCTGTGGACGTCGGGCCCCTCATACCATCCTCATGGAGTCGGTTTCAAACCGTTTGTGCAGACACTTGCACATTTGTGGCCTGCTGGAGGTCATTTTGCAGGGCTCTGTATATATCTATAAAAAACACCAATAATGGAAGTCACTGTAAAACTATTTCATTCCAAGTCATTTTGGAGCATTTCTATTGGTCGATTCATTATGAAGTATATGTTTATATATATATATATATATATATATATATATATATATATATATATAAAATTATATAATATTTATTATTAATATTAAATATAATAATTATATATATATATATATACATTATTTATTTACATATTTAAGAGTAATTTGCAATAACCTGCAATAATCTGTAAATAATATTGCTTTTGCTTTTTTAATTCTTATTTATATTGTGTATATAGTGTAAATTATTTATCTACATTTTTTGTATCTAAGTGTCTTGCTGTCCCTTTCTGCTGTGACACTGAGAATTTCCCCACTGTGGGACTAATAAAGGATTATCTTATCTTATCTAATCTATGCATACAGTGCCCTCCATAATTATTGGCACCCCTGGTTAAGATGTGTTCTTTAGCTTCTAATAAATTGAGTTTTTTTCTAAATAATATACGATCATGATGGAAAAAAGAGTAAAATCCAACCTTTAACTCAAGTGAATTTTAAGGGGAAAAAAAAATCACTGACTAAGAAATAATTATTCTTCATAAAATCACCTGTTCCACAATTATTGGCACCCCTAACATTTCTTAGGAAATAAATGTAATTAAAGTATTTCAGTAGTTTACGAAGTTGATCAGAGTATGTAGGAACATTTAATTAGTAATTCACAACTTCCTGTTTCCCTGGGGTATAAATATGACGTGACACAGGGGTCATTTCTCTTCAACATGGGAAAGACAAAGGAACATACCATTCAAGTAAGGCAGATGTGTGTTGACCTCCACAAGTCAGGCAATGGCTACAAAAAAATAGCCACTGACCTCCACCTGTCCATATCTACTGTCAGAGGAATTATTAAGAAGTTTAAAACAACTGGAACAGTGGTAAACAAGCCTGGACGAGGACACAAGTTTATTTAGCCACCACGCACAGTGAGGAGGAGGATAAGAGAAATAAAAAGCTCTCCAAAGCTCACTGTTACAGAATTACAACAAATGGCAGCTTCTTGGGGTCACAAAGTCAAGAAGGAAATAAAAAAGGAAACATAGAGTGTCCCAAAATCAAATACAGCTACTCAAACACTGCCAACACTTCTGTTTGACCAGGAAAGAGGAGATAGAGGAGATATCCGCAGTGAAGATATCCATCTGTTTGAGAGACGCAACAGGCACCAAATAAACCTTATGCACAGCAGGTCGATAAAGTCCTAGTCACACTTCCTACATCACCTGATAATAATAACACATCACAGTACCGTCAATAACACTGATATCTCACTGCTCGCTATCATAAAGACCCATAATGTATATATAATACTTTACATTGACAATTAGTGAGCATGATATAGATATTAAAATTCATAAGTGGGGAATACCTCTACACCTTTGACACCATAGTGGAGTGAGAGGTTTAAGGTGGAGAGAGCTGAGCCCCTTGCCTCATAGGCAGGGTCCAACTGGCCCAAGCCCACTGAGAAAACTTCAAGTCAAGTCAAGTCAAGTCAAATTTATTTGTATAGCGCTTTTTACAACTGTTGTCGTCACAAAGCAGCTTTACATAATTATTACTTAATAAAGAACAGAGACAGAGAAGAAAGAAGAAATAACATGAAGCGTCAAAGACCCCCGTGAGCAAGCCAACGGCGACAGTGGCAAGGAAAAACTCCCTCAGAGCTGGAGGAAGAAACCTTGGGAGGAACCAAGACTCACAAGGGGGACCCATCCTCCTCTGGCCAGACTGTTTTAAACATTAATGATAAAAGTTACCAAACCAGGTACAACAGAAAGTTAATAGTTGTGATATTAATAGTGTCAGACAGGCACGAGTCCATCTAGGTTTCAGCACGGCCACCAAACAGGCAGCAGCGGCTGGCGGGTGAGCCATGGGTGGTGGTGGGTTGGGGGGGGGGACCCGCTGGCTGGACTGGTAGGTGGCAGCTGGTTAGATGCAGGTAGAGGGGACCTCAGCGGGCAATCTTCCTGCAGATCGGGCTGGGTGGCCATTTACTCGGGGAAGGTAAAGAGAGAGAAGTTAGTTCTAAGAGGAATTTTATGGAGTGCAGAGAATGTTGATCATCAGCATCTGGGTATGTCTGTTGACTCCGGCAGGTCTGATTATCACAGCATAATTAAAAGGAGAGAGCCAGAAGGTAACACGGACACGGGCGTACCCTGAGAACACCAGCATCTATCTGCTCCACCGTCAACAAACCTGAGTGATCGCGTGTAAGCAGCGAGATGACAGCTCCAGCATCTCAGAGTACTACAATTCCCTGGGTCCGCGAACCCCTGGACCTGCAGCCCTTATCTAAGAAACATTAATTACCAAAAGCTAAACTAAACATATAAGTTTTCAGTTTAGATTTAAAGATTGAGACTGTGTCTGAGTCCCGAACATTATCTGGAAGGTTATTCCAGAGCTGGGGGGCTTTATAAGAAAAGGCTCTTCCCCCTGCTGAGGTTTTCTGAATTTTGGGAACACGTAAGAGGCCAGCACCCAGTCTTGATGGTTCGTAATATACTATAAGATCCTGCAGGTACTCAGGAGCGAGGCCATGTAGGGCTTTATATGTTAATAAAAGAATTTTGTATTCAATACGGAATTTAACTGGGAGCCAATGAAGTGCTGATAGAACTGGACTGATATGGTCAAATTTTCTAGTTTTAGTAAGGACCCTGGCTGCAGCATTTTGCACCAGCTGAAGTTTATTGAGGTTCCTGCTGGAACAACCTGACAGTAATGCATTACAGTAATCTAGCCTTGAGGTAATAAAAGCATGGACTAGCTTTTCTGCGTCTTGTAGTGATAAGGAGTTTCTTAGTTTGGAGATGTTCCTAAGCTGCATAAAGGCTGTTCTACTAATATTAGCTATATGTTGCTCAAATGATAAATCTGAGTCGAATGTGACGCCAAGATTTTTAGCTGCTAAACCAGGAATGATGGGAGAATCTGCCAAGTCTAACATTAAGTCTGATAGTTTATTTCTAGAGTCTTTTGGACCTAAAAGGAGAACTTCGGTTTTGTCACTGTTAAGGAGAAGGAAGTTATGTGACATCCAGAGTTTTATATCCTTTACACAGTCCTCCATTTTCTGTAATCTAAATTTATCGTCAGGTTTGGCTGATATATAGAGCTGTGTGTCATCTGCATAGAAGTGGAAATTAACGCCATGTCTGCTTATAACTGAGCCCAGTGGTAACATGTATAATGTAAATAATAGTGGTCCTAAAATTGAGCCTTGCGGAACTCCATATCTTACTTCTGGGTCTATAATTAGATAATACGCTAGGATCAAGATTTGGTTTTTTGATTAAAGGTTTTATAACTGCTATTTTAAAGGTTTGGGGTACATGCCCAAGGCTAAGGGATGAATTTACAATTGTTAGAAGAGGTCCGATTATAATTGGGAGAATTTCTTTTAGCAATTTAGAGGGAATCGGGTCGAGTGTACATGTTGTACAATTAGCTGAGGATATAATTTTTTCTAGTTCTGGCTGTGGAAGTGGGCAGAAGGCTTCCAGCCTTTGTTCTACAACTAAGTTTTGTTCTAAAGCAACTAAATCAGGTGACGGCCATGTTTGATTTAATAAGCAGGGTTGGATTTGTTGTCTAATATTTTCTATTTTATTATTAAAATAGTCCATAAAAACATGACTAGTTAAAGATGTTGGGATCTGGGGTTGAGTATCTGCCTGGCTTTTAGTGAGTTTAGAGATCTCATTAAAAAGAACTCTGGGATTGTTTTTGTTTTTCTCGATCAGCGAGGCCAGATACGCTGAGCGAGCTTTAATGAATGTCTTTCTATACTGACTAAGGCTGTCCTTCCACGCAGAGTGGAACACCTCTAGTTTGGTCGTCCGCCATTTACGCCCTAGTTTCCGCACTGTTTGTTTTAAGGTACGAGTTTGATCACTGTACCATGGTGCGAGCCTTTTCTGCCTCATCATTTTATTTTTGAACGGTGCTAAACTTCAAAACTTCAAAAACATCTGGAGATAGGGCTTACAGCGACACCAGCAGCCAAACACCACCTCTGGATCTACAAATGTGGAGTGCTTTCCTGACAACAGCGGACCCACCTGCTCCGAATCACTAAACACAAGGAGTTGAGCTGAGAGAGTAGCAGTGACTGCTGTGAGCTCCCACAGACTGCACAGACTGCACAGACTACACAGACTGAACAGACTACACAGACTGCACAGACTGCACAGACTACACAGACTGCACAGACTGCACAGACTACACAGACTACACAGACTGCACAGACTACACAGACTGAACAGACTACACAGACTACACAGACTGCACAGACTGCACAGACTACACAGACTGAACAGACTACACAGACTGCACAGACTGAACAGACTGCACAGACTGAACAGACTACACAGACTACACAGACTGCACAGACTGCACAGACTACACAGACTGCACAGACTACACAGACTGCACAGACTGCACAGACTGCACAGACTACACAGACTGAACAGACTACACAGACTGCACAGACTGAACAGACTACACAGACTGAACAGACTACACAGACTGCACAGACTGCACAGACTACACAGACTGAACAGACTACACAGACTGCACAGACTGCACAGACTACACAGACTGAACAGACTACACAGACTGAACAGACTGAACAGAGGGTGATGTGCGGAGGATGAGGACGGGGTGGGAAATATAACCATATAGAAATGTTAGCTTTACACAGCATCATTTATATCACATACTAATATTCTAAACTCTAAATGTAGGTAATGTGATATACACTGAGGAGGAGGAGCTACAGTCTCTCATTAGGGTGAATATTAATAAGGCTCTAAATGTAGGTATTGTGATATACACTGAGGACGCGGAGCTACAGTCTCTCATTAGGGTGAATATTAATAACGCTCTAAATGTAGGTATTGTGATATACACTGAGGAGGAGGAGCTACAGTCTCTCATTAGGGTGAATATTAATAACGCTCTAAATGTAGGTATTGTGATATACACTGAGGAGGAGGAGCTACAGTCTCTCATTAGGGTGAATATTAATAAGGCTCTAAATGTAGGTATTGTGATATACACTGAGGAGGAGGAGCTACAGTCTCTCATTAGGGTGAATAATAATAACTCTCTAAATGTAGATATTGTGATCTACACTGAGGAGGCGGAGCTACAGTCTCTCATTAGGGTGAATATTAATAACGCTCTAAATGTAGGTATTGTGATATACACTGAGGAGGAGGAGCTACAGTCTCTCATTAGGGTGAATATTAATAACGCTCTAAATGTAGGTATTGTGATATACACTGAGGAGGAGGAGCTACAGTCTCTCATTAGGGTGAATATTAATAACGCTCTAAATGTAGGTATTGTGATATACACTGAGGAGGAGGAGCTACAGTCTCTCATTAGGGTGAATATTAATAAGGCTCTAAATGTAGGTATTGTGATATACACTGAGGAGGAGGAGCTACAGTCTCTCATTAGGGTGAATAATAATAACTCTCTAAATGTAGATATTGTGATCTACACTGAGGAGGCGGAGCTACAGTCTCTCATTAGGGTGAATATTAATAACGCTCTAAATGTAGGTATTGTGATATACACTGAGGAGGAGGAGCTACAGTCTCTCATTAGGGTGAATAATAAGTAATAACGCTCTAAATGTAGGTATTGTGATATACACTGAGGAGGCGGAGCTACAGTCTCTCATTAGGGTGAATATTAATAAGGCTCTAAATGTAGGTATTGTGATATACACTGAGGAGGCGGAGCTACAGTCTCTCATTAGGGTGAATATTAATAATCCTAAATGTAGGTATTGTGATATACACTGAGGAGGAGGAGCTACAGTCTCTCATTAGGGTGAATATTAATAACGCTCTAACTGTAGGTATTGTGATATACACTGAGGAGGCGGAGCTACAGTTTCTCATTAGGGTGAATATTAATAACGCTCTAAATGTAGGTATTGTGATATACACTGAGGAGGCGGAGCTACAGTCTCTCATTAGGGTGAATATTAATAACGCTCTAAATGTAGGTATTGTGATATACATTGAGGAGGCGGTGCTACAGTTTCTCATTAGGGTGAATATTAATAACGCTCTAAATGTAGGTATTGTGATATACACTGAGGAGGCGGAGCTACAGTCTCTCATTAGGGTGAATATTAATAACGCTCTAAATGTAGGTATTGTGATATACATTGAGGAGGCGGTGCTACAGTTTCTCATTAGGGTGAATATTAATAATGATCTAAATGTAGGTATTGTGATATACACTGAGGAGGCGGAGCTACAGTCTCTCATTAGGGTGAATATTAATAACGCTCTAACTGTAGGTATTGTGATATACACTGAGGAGGCGGAGCTACAGTCTCTCATTAGGGTGAATATTAATAACGCTCTAACTGTAGGTATTGTGATATACACTGAGGAGGCGGAGCTACAGTCTCTCATTAGGGTGAATATTAATAACTCTAAATGTAGGTATTGTGATATACACTGAGGAGGAGGAGCTACAGTCTCTCATTAGGGTGAATATTAATAACGCTCTAAATGTAGGTATTGTGATATACACTGAGGAGGCGGAGCTACAGTCTCTCATTAGGGTGAATATTAATAACTCTAAATGTAGGTATTGTGATATACACTGAGGAGGAGGAGCTACAGTCTCTCATTAGGGTGAATATTAATAACGCTCTAACTGTAGGTATTGTGATATACACTGAGGAGGCGGAGCTACAGTCTCTCATTAGATATTGATATCAGGTATTGATGGTAGTGCAGTTCTTCAGCACTAGATGGCGGGGTTGGGCAGTTGGTGCTGGGCCGGGGATTTTTCCATCAGTATGTTATACAGACTGAACGTTAGCGAGAGCTGCTTACACATTGCTACACATGCTGGTTAGATGTTGTAATGTGTCTGCTGTTGTGAGAGAGTACGTGTGTGTGTGTGTGTGAGTGTGTGTGTGTGTGTGTGTGAGACACAGAGGAAGCCCACTGAGGAAAAGCCGAGAACAGCATGTTCCCATGCTGAGTCATGACATCATACCACAGGAATGACCGGAACTGAGGGAGACGGAGAGGGGGTGGGGGTGTAACTGAAAGAGAGGTCAGACCACTTTAAACTGGTTTCGAGAGAAAACAGCCTCGTGCTGGGTGTGTTGTTCCATACAGAACAGCAGAACAGGGACAGACTGCGGCATGTGTTGCCGTGGTGACAGAATTACACTTCAAAGAGTGGTTCACACACATGATAACATTTCTATTTAAAGCAGTATTATGGGAAAATTGGTATTTTTGCTCCTGGGCTCCCCCTACAGTTGTTGATTTCTGAAAATAAAGATCATGCTTTGAGCGCCCCCTCATGGACATCTGTACACATGCATTTCTGGACAGTGTGAGAGCTGCAGAAGCTTGATCTGAAGGTGGAGCAGCATGTGGGCTGAGGTGGTAGAGTAACACTACAGGATTCTACACTAACATGACTCTATGGGTTCTGCAGTTACAGAACTGATCCACTATATGTCCAAATGTTTGTGGACACCCCTTCTACTGAATGCATTCAGCTACTTCAAGTTGCACCCATTGCTGGCACAGATGTGCAAATGCACACACACAGCTTGTCTGTAGAGAAGAAGTACTGCCAACAGAATAGGACTCTCTGGAGCAGATCAACATCATGACCCTATTGGCACCATGCTGCCTAATGCCAGGCGTGGGCTAGAGGGGTATAAAGCCCCCCAGCATTGAGGAGCTGTGGAGCAGTGAAGGAACTGTGTTCTCTGGAGTGATGGTGGAGCCCTACTTTCCAATACATCCACAGTAAATCATCCAATCAAATCTAATCAATTCGTAGCTCATCACAGACACAGTCACACATGGTACAGCCTGGTCGCAAAACAATAAGAGAAATATAAAAATATTGTTATATTGTAAAAGTGTTTAAAGTACAAAGATCAAAGCAAAATATGTCAACTAATTATAACTATAATCAAGTGTAAATAATAAAGTGAGGTTCTATGCAGTGTCTGCCTGTAGTGTCAGACCTATGACCTCCTATATCACACCATCTAAACTGTGTGGAAATTTTAAATATGACTAGGACGGGGCTGTTCCACACCTTCCCACACACACTCTCACATCACAGACTGGCACAGGGGAAAGAAAAAACTGCCAAAATATTACGGGACCGCTGGGACTTTGCTGTGGTTTCCATGATGACAGGGTTGTGGGTTCGATTCCCAGGCTCGGCAAGCGGCCACTGTTGGGCCCTTGAGCAAGACCCTTTACCCTCTCTGCTCCCCGGGTGCTGGAGTTGGCTGTCCACCGCTCTGGGGGGGTGTGTGTACTCACTGCCCCTAGTTCACTAGTGTGTGTGTTCACTACCACAGATGGGTTAAATGCGGACGACACATTTCACTGTACAGTGACAAATACCTGCACCTTTACCAAACAGCTCCACCCACTCAGATCAGGTCAGTCTGACTCTTACCCCCAAATCACTCACACAAACGTTCCCAGACGTTTCTAGTGACTGATCTTACTGATAATACAGGTGCTAGTATTAGTGGCAGTAGCTCACGAATAATGCCAAGACCACACTGTACCACTGAGAAGTACCTGAAGATACATATCGATCAATCAATTAATCAATCAATCACTTATTTAATGATAAGTGAGGTGCCCAAGGTCTCAAAATGAGCCATAGATGAGATGAACTGGAAATCAAGGGTATTAAAAGAGCTGATCCTGCTTCCTGCTCCAGAGTAACTGTCTCTACTGTCCAGAGCAGAAGACTTTCTACTAGATTCTGGAGGGGGAGCATTGCTGTGAGGATTTGATTGCACTGACAAGAGCATTAGTGAAGTCAGGATGCTGGATGATGATCACCACCCCACCTAATCATCCCCAACTGACCCAAAAGTACTGGATGGAGCTCCACCCCCATCATTTCAGAGAACACAGTTCTTCCACTCAATTCCGCTCAATGCTGGGGGGCTTTATACCCCTCTAGTCCACGCCTGGCATTAGGCAGCATGGAGCCAATAGCATCATGTTGATCTGCTCCAGAGAGTCCTGTTCTATTGGCAGTTCTTCTTCTCTACAGGGACTAGACAAGCTGTGTGTGCATTTGCACATCTGTGTCAGCAATGGGAGCAGCTTAATACATAACTGATTTTGGACATACAGTTCTAGAACTGTCTGTTTTATGTCACAGAGCTCCTGCAGAGAACCGTTGTGACATCATTAAATGGCTAAATTCCCTCTTCAAAAGAAAGACGTCACAGTGTCCTCAGACCTTCTGACGGGAAGTCTAAAGCGCCACAGTGACTCAATCCTCAGGAATTTGGACACGTTCTCGCTGTTCTTCGGCTCCTTGCATCAGGAGGGTTTGTCCGAGCATGTCCGTGAGTGTGCAGGGAACAGAGTGTCCTAGTTAGAGGATTAGGGCTACAGGCCTCACTCATGATTATATAACATGCCTCAGCACACACACACCCATATGCACACACCCTATACACACACACACACACACACTCTGTTGCCACGGCTGGTCTGTTCTGACTCAGCGTGTTGTGTTTTCCATTCTCCGGCCTTCTGTTTTCCACTCTGGCTCACACTGACCGGACTGAAGAGTGCTCAGTCCCAACACTAGTCTAAGTTCTAAAGTCCAGTCAGAAGAAGGTGATTGGATATGGACCAGTGGACTGCAGGTTCATCCGCCTGGCCGTTTGTCCCGAGACTCATAGCTTGATCAGAAATGTAATTTTTATATTAGACAGTATTCATAAATGTTTAGGTCTAACCTGGAGCTGGAGATGATCTACAGACCTTCCTGCTGAACCCCAGGATTCTCAGCAGTGTTAGGGTTAGGTTTAGGATTAAGACCAGCGTAAGAGTAAGGTTTAGGTTATGGGTTGATGTCAAGGTTAAGAGTGTAAGAGTTAGGTTTGAGCTTTAGTTTGAGGTTAAAATTAGGTTTGGGTTTAGGACCGGGGTAAGATTTAGGTCGTGGACTGAGTTTGGTATGAGTTTAGGACCTGGATAAGTTGTAGGTTAAGGGTAAAATTAGAGGTTGGGTTTAGGATCATGGTAGGGGTCTTGTTAAGGTCTTGGGTTGAGGAACATTAGGATTAGGTTTAGGAGTAGGATAAAGGTTAAGTTTAGGCTTTGGGTTAAGGTTAGGATTAAGTATCATTACACTCACATCTGGTTGTAGTTTATGTAATCTTTATAGTACAACCCTCAGAAATGCTCAGTTTATGGTACAATGATCCAAATTCAGCAATATATCAGCAATAATCTCCTAAATCAATCAGGGAATAATAACAATACCACACACAGTGAACTTCCTCCTGAAGCAGCCGTGTTTATAATAATAATATACACTGATATAAACAAACTCTGAGACTGTAAACGTCCCACTTTCTTTCACTTTACACTACAGCCTAAACACACACACACACACACACACACACACACACACACACACACACTGCAGCCTCTCATTTACACTCTCACATCACTCCTAGAATACCTCTCCCACTCTTTATCCTGTTCAGGGGTTAATTGTGACTCTGTGAAACTGGTGTAGCTCTGGCCAGCGGGGGGAGCTGTGCACTCACTGCTCAACCCCAAACTCCACCCAGAAGGACAGCCATTGGCTCATGAGCTGATCAATGCTTTCTTTTTACTGGCTCACTGCCTAAACGTCTGCAGAACCGAACGATATGTAAATGAGGAGAGATTGGACCGATTGTGCGACGTAAAAAACGTTTGTTCATCTTTCGGTCTTTACGATCAGATAATCACCAGAACATTCCCATTCTTTAAATTTGCTCTGATAAAATTACTCTCATATTTGTTTTGTTAATTCATTATTTAAGGCCCCGTTTTTCTCTTATTTGCCTTTAAAATGATGCTCAAATAATTTTAATCTTAGAACTCTGTATGTATTTTCTGGCAGATACAGTGCAACCCCAATGCCCCAACTCATCCCAAAAGTACTGGATGGAGCTCCTCCACCATCATTCCAGAGAACACAGTTCTTCCACTGCTCCACAGCTCCTCAATGCTGGGGGGCTTTATACCCCTCTAGCCCTCGCCTGGCATTATTAGGCAGCATGGAGTCAATAGGGTCATGATGTTGATCTGCTCCAGAGAGTCCTATTCTATTGGCAGTACTTCTCTACAGCTGTGTGTGTGTGCATTGGCACGTGTTTCAACAGTGGGGACAATGTAAAGTAGCTGGATGCACTCATTAGAAGGGGTGTCCACAAACTTTTGGTGTATCAATTTCTTGGCCTGGTTAAGGCTGGTGTGAATGTGGTTGGTGTTCTGTAGAGTCTTTTTTTATTGATTACTGATAAAAGGACTTTGTCTGAGGACAAAGGTTAAGGTTCACTGAAAAATGTTCTGTAGACCGCAGCAAGCAACAACTGAAAGTTAGTTAGTACAAACATCTTTTGTAAAGCTATCATTTGATTCTGAAGTTTAATTCAGAGCAGTGATTCTGGCACACAGGAATATGCTAAACCCATCCTTATAGATCAGGTGAACACAGGGCCTGAAATAAACTCCAGAAGACCCTTCTCCTGTGGTGAAACCCCTTCCAGCACCCTTAGATCTGTTTATTTTTAACGTACACTCTAACTGGAAGCAGTGAAATCAGCTAGAAATCAGCCTGAGTAATGTAATTACAGAGGCATTCTATCAGCAAAACTAAACAGATTAGCATCCTGCAGAGGTTTGTTTATGAACACACTTATGAGAAGCACATTTAAAAGTATTTCCAGTCTATCGTGTTTCCGAGTAGCGCTCTACTTCTGCACTAGTGTTGAAAGAAGTTGTTGAGAAGATACTGGTTTCAAAAGAAACCGAAAATGTTAGATGGAGAATTTAGACTATGTCTGTACTCTCAACCATTCGAAACCTCTCAGAGCCAACAAAAGTACAGAGCCCAATGAGATTAGATAAGTGGGGCGGCTGGATTCCTTCATCTCGATTCAGCAGACTCATTTAGTTTGGCTAATCAATCTTAACTGAACCTGTGTTTGCAAAGATCAATCTTTCTATCAGGCCTCGCTGTCTGCTATCAAATCTTTCAAATGAACTCTGATCCTGGTGAGTCGTCCACGTGTAGGCCAACAGAGAAGCTTTGTTTTATCTCTGAGGTCTTAGAGAATGCTGTAGCTCAGCAGCTAAGCTTGCAGAAAAACATCTGCCTGGATTTAGGCCTCATTACATTAGTCATGATAGACAACATCACAACATCCAACAACAGGCTGAAAATGGAGTCTCCAGAAAGACCCTTCTTTGGTCCAGACCCTGCCTGACTGGCCATTTTTTTTTCTGTTTTAGGACCACTGCTATTTCCATTCTCTGTGCTGCCACTAGGTGCAAATATCCATTCACATTTACCCTTATAGCATTTAGCAGATGCTGTTACCCGGAGCCACAGAAGAGCTTCAGAAGAGCTATTGTGGATTGACTAGAATATTACATACGCTATATGTGCAAATGTTTGTGGACAACCCTTCTAATAAATGCATTCAGCTACTTTAAGTTGTACCCACTGATGCACGCAAATGCACACATACAGCTAATACTTCCTGTTGATGTTGGACAATGTTCCTGATTGGCTGCAGAGGGTTAAAATGTCATGACAGTGTTTTTTACACAATACTAGTTAAGCTTAGGTCTTAAACTAACTACGTTCAGCATGTGGTTTAGGATAGATTTCCATCCAACTTATATTCAGCTGGTGCAACTAGCTTCTGCAGCCGTACAGGCTCAGGCCTGAGCTTCAGGTCATGAGCTGTCATGCATGATGAGATATCAGCTAGACATTCCAAGACCTGGGTGTCAGAAGGTGGGACAGAAAGTATGAGCAGGGATAGGACATTTGCATTTACGGCATTTAGCTGATGCACTTCTCCAGAGCAACTTTCAGTCACCCAGACAGGGAATCGAACCCCAGTCTCCCACATGGTGTGGTAGCTCAGTGGCAGGTAGTGGTGTATCTGTTGCACCACACCAACCAGGACAAGAGAACAGTAGAGGACCAAGCACAGAGCCTTGTGGGTTAGGATGGAAACCACTGCCATGCAGAGCCTTTAAGTCCAAGACTGGTGAAGGTGGACAGGAGGATCTTGTGACTATGCCGAAGGTGAAGGAGACTCAGGTCTGATGATAGTTTGACAGATCTTGCAGCATGGAGCTGCTCTGTGACTGCTACGAGGGCAGTATCGAACCCAACGTTCGAGAACCTTCGAGGGTAAAGAAATAGAGATGGTTTGATGGTGAGGGTGTGACACCGATGTGTAAAGGCGATGGTCTGATGGTTTTGGTGTCGTACTCTTGGCTCGGTACTTTCCTTGCCATGCTCTGGCTGGCACAGCAGGGGAATACCACCCACACACGCAAATACACCGGGGATTTCAGGGTCTCCAGGGGATTGACAGGCACAAACGAAACTAAGGTCACGGTTCACCGACACCTGAGCGCAGATATTGAAAGTAATAGCCATTACTGATCAAAGCTCAGACTCAACTGATCGGTTTCATTGATCGAACTGTAGCAGAGTACAGAGCTTCATTAGGCCGAATATTTCAGCACATGCTGGGGATGTTTTCTGAGGCCTGGAGCATCAGTGTTACTTAACTGTGGGAAAGAACATAGGGTCACTCACTTACACACAACTACACACTCACACACACACACTCACTCACACACACACTCACACACACTCACACACAGCAGAAAGTGACTCCCTGTTGGTTTGGCTTGAAGATTGTAATCTCCTTGGTTTGTCCTCGGGAGGACCACAAATAGCCGTGTGTACATGCAGTGCTGTGTGTGAGCTCTGTTCTCTACACGTGAGTGTGTACAGACTCGGCTTAGCTGATGTTTTCCCCAGTCAAGGCCTGAGAGAGAGAGAGAGAGAGTAAGAGAGCGAGAGAGAGAGGTACGTATAGCAGTGGCTAGAGTCAGGCGTTGCACCCAACAGAACAAATAAACCTCATCATATGATGTGAATTAAACATCAAACTGTGTGTGTTTTCCATAAGGAATTGCCCCAAGTGGCCAGTGTTGGTACAGCAAAAACAGCCCTGTTTGTGAGCTACAGCCGAAGCAGTAGTGTTCAACCAGGCATGCACAGTACCAGCGCAGCAGGCCTGGCCCTTTTCCCCTTTCACTTTTAACCAGTTAGCCAATCCCCACTCACTACTAGCCACCTAGCCACCACTTTCCACACACTGACAGTTATCCAATTATCCAATTCCCACCCCATATTAAACAATTGGCTAATTAGCCTAGTCCAACCAATTCCTAGCCAATTAACCAATTACCAGACACTATTAGCCAATTAACCAACTCACACCCACCTAGCAGTCACCAGGACTGGACGCCAGCAAGACAGTGGACTCTAAAAATGGACAAGCAGTGAATTTACTTGGAAAGGACAATCGAGTTGACCCCAAAACCCATTTTTTAATTAAAATCACATGAGCTTTTCAGGGCCATCCAGGCAGCTGGAACCAACTCCCACCTTTAGATGATGGAAGAAGGTCTACAGATCGACAGAAGGACTCAGCACTCCCTCCCCTCTCTCTGAAACACCACGCTGTTAGAGGAGGTTTCTCTGGAGCTCCTTCTGGCCCTCAGCTCAGCTCCAGCAGAACCTGCTGCACATGTGCTGACAGATCCAGCTTCCTAATTCATTACCTGCATACGTCCGCATTGTTTCTGCTTCCTGATCACGTTTCCTTAACCCCCCCCCCCAACCCCCAACCAACACACACTCCTACACACACTTACACACATGCAGCAGGTGCTGCAGGATCACGAGGCTGAGCTGCACACACACATATCTCACCTTACCTGACAGGTGAGCTCACTTTTGCTTCCGGCAGGAGGTCAGGTTTGCACCTTCAACACTCACACACTATAGTTGTGAGGCCAAACTTTACAGCGAACCCAGGTGAACCCAGCTTTACTCACTCTCTGAAGATCCTGTGGTACGCTATGGACAAAAGTAATGGGACACCTGCACATTCACTGCTTCTTTTGAAATCGAGGGTATTAAGAGCTAGAGTAACTGTCTCTACTGTCCAGAGAAGAAGACTTTCTACTAGATTTTGGAGGAATTGCTGTGAGGATTTGATTGCATTCAACAACAAGGGCAACAGTGAGGTCAGGATGTTGGATGAATATCACCACCCCACCTCATCATCCCCAACTCATCCCAAAGTACTGGATGGAGCTCCTCCACCATCATTCCAGAGAACACAGTTCCTCCACTGCTCCACAGCCTTATAGGTTCTACCTCATACTTCAGTGCAGTGGAGCTAGACTCTCCAGCAAAGTAGCGTCTAGCACGTTTTCTTTAAATGCAGTTCATATACAACCAGTACTTTTGGGATGAGTTGGAAAGTTGGGGATGATGTCTAACACTCTTGTCACTGAATGCAATCAAATTCTCACAACAATGCTCCTTCTAAATCTAGCAGACAGTTACTCCAACAAAAGCAGGATCAGCTCTTTTAATACCTGTGATTTCAGAAGAAACACTGAATGTCCCAATACTTTTGTTCATTTGGTGCATCTAGAATGTAAGGTAAAAGAACCCATTCTGCAGAGAATGTCCTCCTTTGGTTAGAGAGGTCAGGTTGGAGGTGTAGTATGTTGCTGTAGCTACAGTGTTGCTCTAGTCAAAGATAGTAATACAGTCTCTCTGTGTGTGTGTGTGTGTGTGTGTGTGTGTGTGTGTGTGTGTGTGTGTGTGTGAGAAAGAGAGACGGTTCCCACGCAGTAACTGTAGCCGTGAGAACAGATCGGCCTTCTGCAGCATCATGGTTTCTGTCAATTTGGCCAAACTGTGGGAAAACGCTCCAGTTACTAAAAACACACTTCACCATTCACACAAACTCTCTCGCTATCTCTCTCTTTCACACACACACACACACACACACACACACACACACTCACATACACACACACACACACACACACACACACACACGTTTATTTTCGTTATGAAATCTGAAGCAGCTTCTACGATTACAGAGTAACCGGATCCCTGGGAAAAAGAAGCACACTTAAAGAAAGCAAAGGCCTTTTACATTTGGACAAAAGTATTGGGACACCTCCACATTTCACCTAGAGGTGCTTTCATGCCAAACCCATAGTCATTAATAAGGAGCTGGTCCCCATTTGCTCTAAGCTCTAGCAGCAGCAGCAGGTCTGGAGCTCTGCTGCAGTTACTGAGTCAGTTGGAGGCTTTTCTGCTCTCTGCTCTGAGCTCAGCACTCGGCCCTGACCCCGCTCTGTAACTTTACGTGGTCTGACAGACACTCGGTGGATCACTGAGCTGCTCTCTGTGAGCTGTTCCTCCTAAACTCTTCCACTGTTCAATAATAACACCACCCACAGCTGATGGAGGAAGATCTAGGAGGGAGGAAATTTCACCAGCTGACTTCTTGTTGTTGCAGAGCCTACAACACACAGGCCTGTTATGAACTGGATGCTGCTGGAACACCAATGTCACTGTCATTGGGAAGCTCGTTTTACATCACTGCCATACAGTAAATAATCAATACCTTAATCAATGCCTTCAAACTCAACTAAAGCCAGCAGATGAACCTCTGGAGAAATGTTTTATGGTCAGAGGAGACGTTTGGAGATATTTGGGGGGAATAAAGGTGAGGCCTTCAACAGCCAGAGCACTGTAGCAGCTGATAAACATGGTGGTGGGAGCATCATGCTCTGGGGCTGTTCTGCAATGGATAAAGCAGGCTAAGAGATTTTGGAATGACGTTCACAAAGTCCTGACCTCAATCTATTGGCTCCAGGCTGCCTAATGCCAGGTGTGGGCTAGAGAGGTATAAAGCCCCCCAGCATTGAGGAGCTGTGGAGCAGTGGAAGAACTGTGTTCTCTGGAATGATGATGGAGGAGCTCAATCCAGTACTTTTGGAACAATGAATGAGAAAGGTGTCCCAATACTTTTGTCCATGTAGTGTAGTAGATTCTGCCTATATCACCATTTATTATCCCCTCATGCAGGTTAGTGGGTCACAAAGATCAGCCTGCACTTCCTGTGTGTGCCCCCCCCCCACACACACACACACATAGGTTTCATAATTCTGGCTTTTCCACCAGCAGGTCAGGACGGACTTTTCCAAAACAAAGCTTGCACTGCACTGCACATCTCGGCCAAAGCCATCGCACATAGAACCATCTCACCTAGAACTCTCACCTAGAACCATTTCACCTAAGACCTACAGACTCAAAACTGTCTCACCTAGAACTATCCATCTTATCCTAGAGGCACCCAACCAGGAACGAGAGCCAGCTCACCAAGAACCTACAGACTCAAAACTATCCACCTACAACCCTCTTACTTAGGGCCATCTTAACTAAAACCGTCTCATCTAGAACTATCTCACCAAGAATAACATCACCTAGAACTATCTCACCTAGAACCATCTTACATAGAGCCATCTCACCAAGAATATCACCTATAACTATCTCACCTAGAACAATCTCACCTAGAACAATCTCACCTAGAACCATCTCATCTAGAACCATCTCACCTAGAACTATCCCAACTAATCCTGTCTAACCTTACATGAAAGGCATCTTTCTCAGGTTTCAGAGTCTCTCAAAGTGTTCCTTCCATCCGTCAATCTCCTCAGCCAAGTTCTCACCTGCAATAATCTCACCTAGAACCATCTCAAACAGAACCATCTCACCTACAATAACCTCACCTAGAACCATCTCAAACAGAACCATCTCACCTACAATAACCTCACCTAGAACCATCTCAAACAGAACCATCTCACCTAGAATGTCACATAACAGATGGCATATTTTTTGGGTTCCAGCTCTTGACAATCTCCTCTATGCCGAGTTTTGAGCTTCGGGGCACCTTACTGGGCACAGTGTAGGCCATGTCCCATTCCTCCTTTTCCAGAACCTCACTGCTGCCACAACAGGCACCAATACACTTTTAGGCCACAGACATGTGCAGCCTTCCAGAAGGGTCTTAACAGGGTAACCAGGTCTGAAAGCTCTGCTGAAACATGTGAGAAGCTCTTTTGGAGATGGTAGCTGAAGTCATTTCGGACAGCATCCTCTGCCAACCTTTCTCAGCAGATCCTCATTACTCCTTTGGGTCTACCAGGTCTGTCTGGCAGTCTTCCCTGCCACCTGATCCTGCTCACCACCAGAGGATGATCAGTTAACAGCTCTGATCTTCTCTCTACTTATGTGTCTGACACAGATGGCCTCAGGTAAGACGAATGACTGCAAAGTATATCACTGACCTTTGGCCCAAGGTGTTCTGGTACCAAGTACACTTCTGAGGAACCCTGGGTTCAAACATGGTGTTCATAATAGACAAGGCCTGACTATCACAGAGGTCCAA